>NW_026652293.1:32315892-32466231 GCF_009828535.3 Hylobates moloch | reverse complement strand
AAAGAAAGAAAGAAAGAGAAAAGAGAGAAAAGCGTAGTATCTCAAACTCAATGAATTAAAAAATTTTTTTTTTTTTTTTTTTGAGTCGGAGTCTCTCTCTGTTACCCAGACTAGAGTGCAGTGACGCAATCTCAGCTCACTGCGACCTCCCAAGTAACTGGGACTACAGGTACATGCCGCAATACCCAGCTAATTTTAGTATTTTTAATAAAGCTGGAGTTTTGCCATGTTGCCCAAGCTAGTCTTGAACTCCCAACCTCAGGTGATCCACCTGCCTCGGCCTCCCAAAGTGCTGGGATTACAGGCATGAGCCACTGTGTCCAGCCTAAAATTACTTTTTTTTTTCTTGAGATGGTTTTGCTCTTGTTGCCCAGGCTGGAGTGCAATGGTACGATCTCAGCTCACCGTAACCTCCGCCTCCCAGGTTCAAGCGATTCTCCTGCCTCAGCCCCCCAAGTAGCTGGGACTACAGGCATGTGCCACCATGCCTGGCTAATTTTGTATTTTTAGTAGAGTCAGGGTTTCTCCATAGGTTGGTCAGGCTGGTCTTGAACTCCCGACCTCTGGTGATCCGCCTGCCTCGGCCTCCCCAAGTGCTGGGATTACAGGCGTGAGCCACCTGTAAATTACAGGTGCCTGGCCCTAAAATTACTTTTTAAAAATATGTTTTCCTTCAGACATATCTGTTTTTATGCCCAAGAATAATTTAATTGTAAACAAAGCATAAGCTTGCATTCTATTCTATTCATATGCCATCATAAGCATTTTCTACACTGCCTTGTAATAATTTTTAATGGCTGAAGCAAATGTATGTATTGTATTTAACTTACCATTAACCTTTTTTTTTTTTTTTTTTTTTTTGAGACATGGTCTCGTTTATCACCCAGGCTGAAGTGTACTGGCACAATCACGGCTCACTGCAGCCTCGACCTCCTGGGTTCAAGTGATCCTCCCAACTCAGCCTCCCAAGTAGCTGGGGCTACAGACATGCCCTGCCATATCCAGCTATTTTTTAATTTTTAGCAGAGATGTTATGTTGCCCAGGCTGGTCTTGAACTCCCAAGCTCAAGGAATCCTTCCACCTCAGCCTCCCAAGTAGCTAGGACTACAGGCATGTACCACCACATCCATCTATTTTTTAATTTTTAGTAGAGATGAGGTCTCACTATGTTACCTGGGCTGGTCTCGAACTCCTGAGCTCAAGTGATCCTCTCACCTTGGCCTCCCAAAGGGCTGGGATTACAGGAATGAGCCACCACACCTGGCCCAATTTTGGACACAAATTACTTTAAATGTATTTGCTATTTAGTTTAGTAACACTAAAATACACATCTTTTTGTTTACTGCACTTGTTTTAAGAATTATTTACTCAAAAAAGGAATCATTAGCTCAAAAAATTGGAACATACGTCCCCTTTTGTTTGGCAGAGATGAGGTCTTGCCATGTTGCCCACACTGCTGTTGAACTCCTGGGCTCAAGCGATCTGCCTGCCTCGGCCTCCCATAGTGCTAGGATTTACAGGTGTGAGCCACCACGCCCAGCCACACATATGGCTTTTTTTTTTTTTTAGTAATGTAAAATATGTGAGCTTTATTACATGTTAAAGAAAGATAACATGACCCAAATTTATCAAAATTACAATAAAATATTTTTAAGCATATACAAAACTGAAAATAACTGATGCTTTTTTCAATAAAGGTACCTGATATACTATTTAAAGACAGGATAAAACAAAGATACGTTTAATGACTTCCATATCATTTTAAAGCCATCTTATTGAACAATACATCATGAAATCTATAGCTGTACATCTAGGAAATTTACCAATGGCGCTCTCTTCTACCGGTGTGTATATTTTAATTTGTCTCATATGGGTGTCTTTTCCATTTTGATGATTGGCTAGAACAGCAATCTGTATCATTAACGTGCATGGCTTCCTATGATTATCAGTTAAGGGAATGTGAATCCAGCCACTTGGTTCTACCAATTCAAGTTGCCGAATTTCTTGAAGGTTGTGAAAATTATTTCTTACTTTGGCTGAGATCTTGCTTGGAGTATAGCTTTCATCAGATTTGTAGTCTGCATAAATATATAATGTCTTAACTGTTGTTTTTCTTCTGAATTGGATGTTCACTAAATGAGGCTGGGAGCCATCTGATTGCCAATAAGTTTCTAGCTTGTCATCTCGTAACTGATCCACTCCAAATCCTGGTTTGCAAGATGAGAGTGACCCAATTTCTTGTGACCCAATTTCCTGTACTGTTCCAGTCCTTTCCAACTGCTTAGGGTCAGCACCAGGAGGTGTCTTGTTTGGTGTGGTCATTTTTTAAATATTCTGGCTGCTTGCCAAAACTCAGGTTCTCAGGATCTCCAGCAGCTCTGTGCCACTCCCACTTGGCTTCCTAGGACAGCCTGGGTTCCCCAGCGACCCACGTGTGGCTTTCTAAATGTGTAAATATGCCAGTGTCAATTTCACCAGCATTGAATACTATCAATATTTTCAATTTTTTGTTATATAGGCATAAAATTTTAAAAATTTTAATTTCTACCTCTTAGTATCAAATTAAAATTTCTCCATTGTTTACTAACCCACCTAAACATCTTTTTGCCCATTTATATATTGAAAATGTGATGGTTTTAACAACTAATGTAGATGCTGTAAATAATAAAGACATTTTGCTAGTGTCTTTATTTATACAGTTTATTTATTATTATTATAAATAATTTATATTATTTTTTATTTTATTTATTTATTATTTATATTTATTATTTTATTTTTTTATTTATTATTTATACTTTGCCAGTTGACACTGTATAACCAACTTCTGATTCGTTCCGCCAGAGAAAGCATTGATTTAAGACTCAACATGCAACAACAACATAAACTCTGTGTTTTTCTTTCTTTTTTGAGATAGGGTCTCACTCTGTCACCCAGGCTGGAGTGCAGTGGTGTGAGCACAGCTCACTGCAGCCTCGATCACCCTGGGCTCAGGTGATTCTCTTGAGTAGCTGGGACTACAGGCACATGCCACCATGCCCAGGCTGGTCTAGAATTCCTGGGCTCAAGTGATCTGCCTGCCTTGGCCTCCCAAAGTGCTGGGATTACAAGTGTGAGCCACAGCACCTAAACTGTTTTCCAAATAATTCTCTTGTTTAAAAAAATTATAATCCAGTGGATTGTGCTTGCCATCAGTGCCTGTGTCACTCTCTGGTAAAGGTGTGTCATTGTTGGCCACGACCTCTGGGCTGAGATGAGCCATGCTCCTGGTGCAGCAGGGGAGCCCAGCCATGGCCAGTACAGTGGTAGCAGCTGGACTGACCATTGCTGCTACAGGATTTGCAGGCTGTTATGTTTTGCAACCCTTATATAAGGCATGTGGAACCTCAAGTAAAACAAATTTTTCGGCCAGGCATGGTGGCTCATGCCTGTAATCTCAGCACTTTGGGAGGCCAAGGCGGACGGATCATGAGGTCAGGAGATCGAGACCATCCTGGCTAACACGGTAAAACCTCGTCTGTACTAAAAATACAAAAAATTAGCCGGGTGTGGTGGCATACGCCTGTAGTCCCAGCTACTTGGGAGTCTGAGGCAGGAGAAAAACTTGAATTCGGGAGGCAGAGGTTGCAGTGAGCCAAGATTGCGCTATTGCACTTCAGCCTGGGCAACAGAGCAAGACTCCGTCTCTAACAAAACAAAACAAAACAAAAAAACCCCAAAACAAACAAACAACAACAACAAAAACCAAATTTTTCAAAGTCTACCAAAATCTGCCTTCGGTGGTGGCTATTACAGAGGTATGTCTGAACCCGAAATGACAAAATGGAAAGCAGCATTAATAGTAGCTGTAAGCACTACTGCCAATAAAGAGAAAATAAGAGGTGCTCATTGACAAATTACACTCTTAAATCATCCAGGTAGATCTTCTTCTATCATAACCAAAAATCAATGGAGCAAAAGATTTACTAGAATGTCAAGCTAAAAAATGAAGTAAATGTATGAATTTTAAGTTCATATTACTTTATGTATATGAGTACCAATTTTTTGTAAAAAAAAAATGCCTCAGCACTACAACAAAAATGTGACTCATCTAGATTAAATGGATAAACTTCTAGAAACACAAAATCTACCAAGACTGAATCAGTAATAAACAGAAAATCTGAATAAACCTATAACTAGTGGGGAGATTGAATCAGTAATCAAAAACTTCCCAACAAAGTAAAGCCCCAGATCAGATGATTTTGCTGGCAAATTCTACCAAACATTTAAAGAACACCAATCCTTCTCAAACTCTTCCAAAAAATTGAAGAGGAGGAAACACTTCCTAACTCATTCTGTGAAGCCAGCACTATCTTGATACCAAAACAAGGCAAACATATTATAAGAAAACTACAGACCAATATTCTGTATGAATGTATATTGATACAAAAATCCTCAAGAAAATAATAGCAAATTGAATTGAACATATTAATAGAATTATACACCATGACCAACTGATATTTATTACTGGAATGCAAGGATAATTCAACATATGAAAACCAATTAATGTAATTACATTACCTGAACAAAATGAAACAAAAAACCCCAAATGATCATCTCAATTCTTACAGAAAAAGCATTTAACAAAATTCAACACTCTTTCATGATTTAAAAAAAAAACCCTAGTAACAGAAGTAAATTATTTCGGCATAATAAAGGCCATATATTAAAAACCCAGAGCCAACATCATATGCACTGGTAAAAGACTGAAAGCTAGCCTGGCCAACATGGTGAAACCCTGTCTCTACTAAAAATACAAAAATTAGCCAGGCATGGTGGCATGTGCCTGTAATCCCAGCTACTCGGGAGGCTGAGGCAGAAGAATTGCTTGAACCTGAGAGGCAGAGGCTGCAGTAAGCCAAGATCGTGCCACTGCACTCCAGCCTGGGCAACAGAGTGAGACTCCACCTCAAAAAACAAAAAACAAACAAAAAACAACAACAACAACAAAAAACGACTGAAAGCTGGCCAAGCATGGTGACTCACACCTGCAATCCTAGCACTTTTGGAGGCCCAGACAAACAGATTGCTTGTGCCTAGGCGTTCAGAACCAGCCTGGGCAACACAGTAGACTTCATGTCTACTAAAAATAAAAAAAAATTAGCCAGGTGTGGTGGTGCATGCCTGTTAGTCCCAGCTACTCAGGAGGCTGAGGTGGGAGGATACCTTGAACCCAGGAGGCTGAGGATGTGGTGAGCTGAGATCGTGGCAGTGCACTCAAGCCTGGGTGACAGAGTGAGACCCTGTCTCCAAAAAAAAAAAAAAAAGACTGACAGAACTTTTGCTTTAAGATAGAAACAAGACAAGGATATGTACTTTTGCCATGTCTATTTAACATAGTATTGGAAATTTAGCCAGAGCAATTACAAATAAATAAAAGGCATCCAAATTGGAAAGGAAAAGGTAAAATTATCTCTGTATACTGACAACATATGCTACATTTAGAAAACCTTGAAGATTCCCCACAAACACACAAAAACTGTTAGAGCTAATAAATGCGGCAAAGTTTCAGGATACAAAATCAACAAAAAAGTCCGTTGCATTTCTACGTAGTAATAATGAATTATCCAAAAACGAAATTAAGGAAACAATTCCATTTACAATAGCATCAAAAAGAATAAAATACCTAGAAATTAACTTAACCAAGGAGGTAAAATACTTATACCGTGAAAACTACAAAAGACAAAAGATTGCTAAAAGAAATTAAAGAATATATAAATAAGTGGAAAAACATCCCATGTTCATGGACTAGAAGGCTTATTATTAAGATGTCAACAATGCCCAAAGTGATCTACAGATTCAATGCAATCTCTATCAAAACCCCAACCATGTTTTCTGCAGAAACAGAAAAATCCATTCTCAAATTCAAATTGAATCTCAAGGGATCCAGAATAGCCAAAATAATCTTGACAAACAACAACCCCAGAGGACTCATGTTCCATGGTTTCAAAACTTACTACGAAGCATGGTAATCAAAACCGTGTGGTACTGACATTAAAGACAGACTTAAAGACCAATGGAATAGAAAAAAGCCCAGAAATAAACTCTCACTTATACAGTCCAGTAAGTTTTGACAAGAGTGCCAAAACCGTTCCATAGGAACAGAACAGTCTTTCCAACAAATAGTACTGAGAAAACCAGATATCCACATTCAAAAGAATAAAACTAAGCTAATACTATACACAAAAAATTAACTCAAAATGGATAAAAGACCTAAACACAAGCACTAAAACTGCAAAACACTTAGAAGAAAACATAAGGGAAAGACTTCATGACATCAAATTTGGAGATTTCTTTGATATGACACCAAAAGCACAGGCAACAAAAGAAAATATAAGTTGGAGTTCATCAAAATTAAAAACTTTGGTGCATCAAAGGACAACAGAGTGAAAAATCCAAGAATGAGAGAAAATATCTGCAAATCATTTACGTGACAGGAGACTGATATCCAGAATTATATATAAAGAGCTCTAAAACTCAACCGAAAACACAACCCAATTTAAAAATGGGCAAAAGACCTGAATAGACATTTCTCCAAAGATTTTTAATATAGAGACCAGTAAGTACATGAAAAGATGCTCAACATCACTAATCATTAGAGAAATACAAACCAAAACCACAATGAGATACCACTTCACACCTATTAATATGGCTATTATCAAAACAATAGAAAACAAGTGTTGACGAGTGTATTAGTCTGTTTTCACATTGTTACAAAGAACTACCCGAGACTGGATAATTTATGAAGAAAAGGGATTTCACTGGTTCACAGTTCCACAGACTTAACAGGGAGCATGACTGGAAGACCCCAGGAAACTTACAATCACGGCAAAGGGCAAAGGGGGAAGCAAGCACATCTTACCATGGTGGAGCAGGAGAGAGACAGCATGCAAAGGGGAAAGTGCCACACACTTTCAAACAACCAGATCTCATGAGAACTCACTATTATGAGAACAGCAAGGGGGAAATCTGCCCCCACTATTCAATCACCTCCTACCAGGCCCCTCCCCCAACACACGGGATTACAATTCGAGATGAGATTTGGGTGGGGACACAAAGCCAAAGAAGATGTGGAGAAACTGGAACTCCTGTGAATTGTTGACAGGAATGGAAAATTGTGCAACTGCAGTGGAAAAAGAATATGGTGCTTAATCAAAAAATTAAACACAGGACTACCATATAATCCAGCAATTCTACTTCTGGGTATATACACAAAGAACTGAAAGCAGGGACTCAAATAGATACTTGTACACCCATGTTCATAGTAGCATTATTGGTAATAGCCAAGAGGTGGAAACAACTGAAGTGTGCACTGATGGTTAAATGAATTAACAAAATGTGGTACATACATACAGTGAAATATTCAGACTTAAAAAGGAATGAAACTCTGATACACGCTATGTGATGATTAGTATTAAGTGTCAACTTGACTGGATTGAGGAATGCCTAGATGGCTGGTATTGTTTCTGGGTACGTCCGTGAGGGTATTGCCAGAGGAGACTGACATTTGAGTCAGTGGACTGGGACAGGAAGACCACTCTCAATGGGGGTGGGCACCATACAATCAGCTGCCAGTGCACTAAAACAAAGCAGGCAGAAGAAGCAAAGATAAGCCTACTTGCTGAGTCTTCTGGCTTGCTTTCTCTTTTTCCTTGCCAGACGCTTATATCCTCTCCTCCTGCCCATTCACATCAGACTCCAGGTTCTTTGGGCTCTGGATTCTGAGACTTGCACTAGCAGCCTCCTGGGGGCTCTCAGGCCTTAGGCCTCAGATTGAGGGCTGCACTGTTGGTTTCTCTGCTTTTCAGGCTTTCAAACTTGGGCTGAGCCCTACCACTAGCTTCTCCTTCCCGAGCTTGCCAATAGATTATTGTGGGAATTCACCTTCTAACCATGTGAGTTGATTCTCCCTAATAAACTCTTGTATATATACATATATCCTACCTATTAAAGTCATATATATGTATCTCCATATCCTATTGGTTCTGTCCTTCTGACTAATACATGCTACAACATGGATGAAATGTGAAGATAGACATAAAGGTACAAGCATTGTGTAACCCCTCTTATATGAGGTACCTAGAATAGTGAAATTCATACAGAGAGTAGAATAGCAGTCACCAGGCATTAGGGGCAAGGAAACATGGGAAGTTATTAAGTTTGAGATGATAAAAATGGCTGGGCATGGTGGCTCACGCCTGTAATCCCAGCACTTTGGGAGGCCGAGGCGGGCAGATCACCTGAGGTCAGGAGTTCGAGACCAGCCTGACTAACATGGCGAAACCCCATCTCTACTAAAAATACAAAAATTAGCCAGGCGTGGTGATGGGCACTTGTAATCCCAACTACTCGGGAGGCTGAGGCAGGAGAATCACTTGAACCCAGGAGGCAGAGGTTGCAGTGAGCCGAGATCGCGCCATTGCACTCCAGCCTGGGCAACAAAGCAAGACTCCATCTCAAAAAAAAACAAAAAGTTCTGGAAATAGTTGTTATGGTTGTACAACAATGTGAATGCATTTAACGCCACTGAACCATATACCCTCAAACCCATATACACTGGTAAATTTTAGGTTACGTATATTTTACAATAAAAAATTGTGACTAGTATTTAGAATGCATCAGCAGACTAGATATTGAGAGGGAGATGGCTTTCAGGAGAAGAGATGCAAAAAACAAAAAATAGCATGAACTTAGTGCAAACATTTTCTAGCTACATGTGTTTTATCCCACTTTGCACCTAAGTTATCTGTTAATAACATTTGGTACTGAGTGAGAGCCTACTACCTTTCTGCTTCCCAAGGAGTCCAACCAGTGGCCATGTTTTAAAATCAAAGGAAGCCAGGAACAGTGGCTCACACATATAATCCCAACACTTGGGGAGGCCGAGGTGAAGAGGATCCCTTGAGCCCAGGATTTCGAGACCAGCCTAGGAAACACTAAAGTTTTAAAAAAATTAGTGGCTGGGCACAGTGGCTCATGCCTGTAATCCCAACACTTTGGGAGGCAAAGGTGGGTGGATCACCTGAGGTCAGGAGCTCAAGACCAGCCTGGTCAACATGATGAAACCCAGTCTCCACTAAAAATAAAAAAAATTAGTTGGGTGTGGTGGCAGGCACCTGTAATCCCTGCTACTTAGGAGGTTGAGGCAGGAGAATCGCTTGAACCCAGGAGGCGGAGGTTGCAGTGAGCCAAGATCTTGCTACTGCACTCCAGCCTGGGCAACAAGAGTGAAACTCCATCTCAAAAAAAAAAAAAAAAAATTAGTTACGTGTGGTGGCACATGCTTGTAGACCCAGCTACCCAGGAGGCTGAGGTGGAAGGATCGCTTGACCTTGGAAGGTCATGGTTGCAGTGTGCCACGATCATGCCACTGCACTCCAGCCTGGGCAACAGACTAAGAGTTTGTCTCAAAAAAAACAAACAAACAAACAAACAAACAAAAAAACCAGGAAAAAAAAACAGGATAAAAAAAAATCCTTAAGAAAACTGATCTCTGAAGGTATAAGCCAAAACATTATTTGTCTTAATGTGTTACTAATTCAGATTTTATGAAGGTTATTCTCTGTTCACATCTAAATTCTCAAATGTTAAACAAAAATGACTTCAACTCAAGTTACCCAAAAATAAACTGCAACTTATTTAACACATAACTATTCAAAATAAGAAATTTATATCTAATAAAATAAATATTAGATATTTTTCATCTTTCTTTTTGAAATAGTATTTAAGGCATTTGTTTTAAAAATTATGGCATAAAGGCCAGGCATGGTGGCTCACACCTGTAATCCCAGCACTTTGAGAGGCCAAGGCTGATGAGCCCAGGAGTTTTGAGACTAGCTCAGGCAACACGGCAAAATCTGGTCTCTACAAAAAAACACAAAATTAGCTGGGTGTGGTGGTGTGTGCCTGTAGTCCCAGCTGCTCAGCAGGCTGAGGTGGGATAATTGCCTGGGCCCAGGAAGTAGAGGATGCAGTGAGTTGAGATTGCATCACTGCACTCCAGCCTGGGCGACAGAGTGAGACCCTGTCTCCAAAAATTAAAAATAAAAATAAAAATTATGGTATAAATGCAGACATTCCTCTCAGAAATGCAAAGAAAATAACATAAAAATCACCATAAAGAAACCTATTTGTTTTATTCTCTTAACTTTATTTATGGGAAAGAGCATGAGTTATACAGCTAGCAAGACTGCGTCAGGGTCCTACCATATCAGTTTCTTCAATGTTAATTAGGTATACCACCAACTATCACACAGGCTTACAGTTAGATAATAAATAAAGCACAGAGTAGGCACTAAACAAATGCTAGCTCTCTTTTGTTTCTAGAAGTCAAAGTCCCTGAGTTTGAATCCTAACTCCACTTACTGGCTGTGTGATTTTGAACAAGTTACTTAATCTTTCTAGGCCTATTTTGTCACTTGTAAATGTGGATTTTAACAGTAGCTAGCTACTTCATAGGGTTGTTATGTGTATTAAATAAAGTCTGTAAGTCTGGATTTAGAAAAGCCTGGCACATGGTAAACACTCAATAAATATTAGTATCTCATTCTCACCACCACCACCACCACCACCACAATCTATCTGCTTCCCACTGCAGAGCATCTGCAGCTTTATAACTGTTCATTTCTCATTTCATATCTTTAAGTCATCTACAGAAACATGAGTGGTATGTTTTACCAGGAGGCCCATTCTTTTCCTTTTTTTTTTCGCTTCTCTTTAGTAAAAAACAGAATACCAAGCAATAAGTAAATGCTCACTGAATGAAAGAACAAATAATATGTCATAATTTTTTTTTTTTTTTTTTGAGACAGAGTCTCGCTCTGTCACCCAGGCTGGAGTGCAGTGGTGTGATCTCGATCTCGGTTCACTGCAACCTCTGCCTCCTGGGTTCAAATAATTCTCGTGCCTCAGCCTCCCAAGTAGCTGGCATTACAGGCGCCTGCCACCACGCCCAGCTAAGTTTTGTATTTTTAGTAGAGACGGGATTTCACCATATTGGCCAGGCTGGTCTCAAACTCATGATCTCAAGCTATCCACCTGCCTCAGCCTCCCAAAGTGCCGAGATTACAGGCGTGAGCCACTGCATCCAGCTAAAATTTTTTTTAAATTTTTTTAAAAAAGAACAAATACATGGAAATAGATAGACAGTAGCACAGACTGGTCCTACAGAACTTTTCTTGTTTCTCCAACCTAAAATGTGTGTATTGCAAAGATAATATAACAATCTCACCATATGTCCAAGGACAAATACTGAATCTAACCCATTAAGTCAGGACTGGACTAGATTATTTTTTAATTCATCTAACTGACTGAAAGTTTGATGCCAAGCACAAAGGGCTCTTGAAATTTCAATTCACTATTAGGCTTTACTTTCCCCCTCCAATGTAACTATCTCACTCTCCTCAAACCTTCATCATCTATCCCTATTTCACTCTTCACAATGTTTATATTTTCTAAATGAAGTATGAGCCAATCAGGTGTAAATTCTTCATGCTCTCACCACTAACCTCATAAACCAACCTCTGTCTGGCCCTACCCACTGAAGTGCAAATCCTCAACATGTTGTAGATGCCATCCCTTTGGCCTTCTCAAGGATTTTTCTCTTCCTTTGTTTAATCCTACCTTTCTCCTAAAACTTCTTTTCTAGAGAATCACCCATACCACTACATAAATACAACAGTATTTCCCATCCTCAAAAAGGCATCCATAACCACCATCTCCATCTAATAATGGCTACAATTTTTTTCTGTTTTCATGGCAAAAGTTTCATGAAAAAGCCATCCCCACTTCCTCCCTTCATATTCCACTTTCAACCCATTCCCATCTGGCTTCTGTATACATTGCTCCACTCAATCAGCTTTTTTCAATGACCCTGTTATAGCCAAGTCCAATGGTCCCTTTCCTACCCATATCTTACTGACAGTATTTTATAAAGGTGATAACCCCTTTCACAAACTACATTCCTCTTTTGGCTTCCAAGAGACCATATTTTCCTGGTTTTCTATGTACCTCTCTGCTCACTCCTTGGCAACTGGTACTGGGTCCTCCTCTGCTTGACCACAAGGGCTCAGCCCTGAGTCCATTCTCTTCCCTTGGTAATCTCATCCATTCTCATGGCTTCCCACTGTGCTCCTTACATGACCTGCAAAGCTCTACGTCATCTATTCCTTAACTTCCTCATCAGCATTTTTTTTTTTTTTTTTAATGGAGATGGGGTCTCAGCTCTGCCACTCTGGCTGGATGGAATACAGCAGCTATTCGCACGCATGATCATAACATGCTCAGCCTATCGAGTAGCTGGGACAACAGGCCTGTGCCACCCCACCTGCTTTCCCATCTCTTTTTATGTGACTTTTCCCTCGTTCACTATACTGGAGTTCCTTCAGTTGGTTGAATAGGTGTCTTCTTAACCTCAATGGCTTTGTCCATGCTGTTCTACTTCCTGCAGCATTTTTCTCTCTGTTCTTTGAAGAACTGACTCAACCTTGATGTGTCATCTATGTCACTTCTCAGATGTCTTCTCATACCTTCTTCTCCCACCCCCATTTTTTATATTATTCCTCCTTATCTCCTTCATAGCCCTTGCCACAAGTCATTTTTGTTTGTTTGTTTGTTTTTGTCACTGGCCTAATCTGTACATACCATGAGGGTAGGGAGCACAACATCATTGGTGTAAGCTCGGCACCCAGCACAGTGACAGACAAATAACAGGCACTCAGTGTTTATTAAATTAATCAATGATCTGAGACTCATTTACTCACTCATTAACAAACATTTACTGAGTACTTCATAGGTGCCAGGTTATTTGTGCTGGATGCTGGATACAAAGACAAATCAGAGGCAATCTCAAGATCTTTACAGCCTAATGGGGAACAAAGACAAAGACAATACTGCGTGATAAGTGCTATGACATGGGTGAGACCACTTTTAACCAATACAGCCTTTTGGAGGGTGTGTAATGGAAAATATTTCCCTGGGTTCAGCTTCACTAGAACCCAAGATTAATCTAAATGTTGGTTCTGTTTTTTTCATGCCAGATGGCTAAAATCACAATAATTACAAGGCAAGACAGATTTTCATGCAAAGTATGAGGGAAACTGTGAATTGCCATGTAATATTCTAAAGCAGCTACTTACTACTCTCATATCTATTTGTTCCCATCAGTACATAAGTAAATAAGAAACTAGGGAAAGAAACATTTTGGTTTGAATCTGTTCTTAAGTAGGAACAATACATATGACTAATTTAAAATATTTTCCAAAGTTCTTACACCCGTTATATCTAAATTTGATACCATCATCTAAAGATTGAAGGCACTGGATTAAAAAAAAAAAAAAGTACTGCTGCATTAAGAAATAGTATTCACTTATTTTTTAATTCATCTAACAACTATCTACTGAGCACCCATATGTTCTAGGGCTGAGGATACAGCAGCAATCAAGGCAGAAAAAATCCTTACCCTCATGGAGCTTAGAACTGAATTGCAAAAACAAATAATAAACTAAGATAAGACATAAATGAAATCATAATTAGAAAGTCAGTAGATCGGCTGGGCGCAGTGGCTCATGTCTATAATCCCAGCACTTTGGGAGGCCAAGGCAAGTGGATCACTTGAGGTCAGGAGTTCGAGACCAGCCTGGCCAATATGGTAAAACTCCATCGCTACTATGGAAATAAATAAATTAGCCATGCTTGGTGGCACATGCCTGTGGTCCCAGCGACTCAGGAGGCTGAGGCAGGAGAATTACCTGAGCCAAGGAGGCAGAGGTTGCATTGAACTGAGATCACGCCACACACTCCAGCCTGGGCAACAGAGACTCTGTCTCAAAAAAAAGATTCCCATGACATCATAAATTCCAATTTATATACCTCTGAATCCCCAATACCTAGCCTAGAACCTTTTATATGTTAGACACAATATATGCTTGTTGCAGTAAAGGGAATATAGCTATAAATACTAAGTAATTACTACGTATGCTTAATTTCTACTGAAATGGAACGAACTTTCTTTTTTTCGATACATAACATTATTTGACAAAATCACATCGCTTGGGGTATTTTTCTAATTGCATTCTCAGCATAATCCAATTAGTATCTGTTTATAAGCCCTTTTCTTCTGAGAAGCTCAAGGATTTTTACAGATATTATCTCACTAATACTTATAACATCTCCAAGGTAAATGAGGGAAAAAGATGAAATTATGAATCCATAAGCCACACGAATCCATGAATTCATAAATTCCACAAATTCCACTCAGCAAAAATTCCAACCATTTTGCAATTTATGATGCATTTTGTGCATCATTTTCTTTCTGAATCCATCTAAGGCACCTATTTACTCATTATAACTGGATGTGCTGGCCTATACCAAAAATGTTTTCATTATTTACTTAAGAAAGCAAAAATTTCAGAAAGTGTTACAGTAAGCAAAATACAGAACAACATAAAAATGATGAACCTAATCTCCAAATAGTACTTCAGCTAACAACAAGAAGACTGGAAAATATTTAGGAATTAGACACATTATTTTCTTCAAACTTTAGCAATCAGAAACCAACAAGCCCAGTGTCAGCTTTAGCTTCTTTCTGCTCCCTGTAATTTGGTTCTTTTGTGCTAGGATCTTCTAGTAAGCCTTAGTGACTGCCCACCTAGGAACCATTTTCCGCCTCTCCTTTTTTTAAAATAAATTTTATTGTATACATTTAAGGTATACAACATGATGTTATGAGACACACCCAGATAGTAAAAAGGGTGCTACAGTGAAGCAAATTAACCTATCTATTCTCACATGGTTACCCATTTTTGTGGCAAGAGGAACTAAAATCTACTCATTTTGCACAAATCCCAAATATAGTATGATTTTATTATGCATGGTCCTCATGTTGTATATTAAACGTCTAGACTTACTCATCTTACATATTACTACTTCCCCTTCTCCTTTGTTAACAGAATCCCACTTTTTTTCAGGCAACATTGTGCTCAGCCCCAGGAGATAAATCATGATTGATTAGATAATCCCAGTTCCCTTTGCCTGTAATTGGTCATGGTCTAAAACTGGCCAATAAATTAAAGGAAGTTGCTGGAGGTCCCTTCCTCCCTGATAAGTGTGTGGCAAGAGTAGAGTAGGCTCTTTTGCCCCCTAGCCAGTTTCTTTGTGCTTAGGAAGTTGTCAGGTTGAGACCTGATAATTAGAACTGAGATAGTATCTTCTGACATGAGGGGAAGACCAAGAGAACTTCCACGATCCTGTCTCTGCACCCAGACATAAATCACTGAGTCTCATAGCTTCTGTTTACATGAAATAAATGTTATTTTCACCTAAGTCACTGGGGGTCAAACACTCTGTTCCTTGAAGTTGAAAGCACCCTAATTAATACAGATGGATCAAGAAATCAGGCAAGAAGGGAGGTAGAGATTAATCATTGAGCACTATGACTTCTGAGATCTCATTTAATCTTGACAACAGCCCAATAAAAGTTATTAATCTTTTTTGGTTTTTACAGATTATAAAACTAAGGCTTAGTAAAGTTATATAATTAATAGTAACAAAGCTGAAATTTTATTCTAGACCTGACACCAAATCTCAAAAATATAAAATCTCCTTCCTTCCTTATTTACAACTCTAAACAAACAAACAAACAAACAAAAAAAGATGTGTTTTTAGCTAACAAAATTTGGGGAGAGCTAAGGAATATTCTTACAACCTTGTCATAAAAATCTACAGACTTCAACTCTACTTTGTATCAAAGTTATATGGGAGAAAAGACAAAAATATGTGTGCATGTGTATAAAGAGTTCCAGAATGTTTTGTATAATGGCAAAAATCTCACAGAAAAAAGTGGGATAGATTCTACGTGTAATATTTTTCAAAAATTAAATGTAATTTTTATTTTTATTTTTGTATTTAAATGCATTTTTCAATAAATAATGCAATAAGTTAATGACAAATATTTCCTAAACTGAAAGAATAACTTCCTTATTTCAAGCTATTACATTAACCAAGTAGCTATCAATACAGAAACCACAAAGTTTACACTTCCTCAATTCTCATCTCTTCATAAAAACTGATTCAGCATAAATCATGGCAACAAAAAAAATTACACATACTATCTAAGAATCAGTGACGTCATTTTTTTATATAGAAATTTACTAGAACTGGGTTTTCAAAAATGCTATTTATGTCAACTCAACCAGACATATATTCACCTTACATTGCCTTTATTACAGCATTACAAAATGCGCATGCCCGATTTCTGAGCGTATACATGCAACTTACCTTCCCACATGCTCTGCAGTGATGCCTCCTTTTGGTGAATGTAAACCTGGCTTCACATTTCATGCAATTTGGAGCCTGAGAATCCGGTACCCATACTGGAGCCACCTCACCCAGAGTGGTGAATGGCTTTCTGGCAGAAATTCCAAACTGACCAGCTCTGAGATCATTATCTGGGCTATCTGGAGCTAATGTAAGGCATGGTCTACTGGAGATCTCAGCCTCATAACTTTCTAAATGTTCCCCATTTGTATCAACATTAGAGATGTTTCCCAAAGATGGACTGCATACATTGGTTGCTGAGTTTTCCCCTAATTTTGCTTTCCCAAGAATATCATTTTTATTTTTAGTATTATTTCCACTGTTTGCAGGAAAGTCATTTTGTAAATGGTCTGATAATGGCTTTGGAATTTGAAGTTTAAGATTAGAAGGTTGCTTGGGTCTTGCACCACCAAAAGGAACACTGATAGATGGCAGGCTTGCTACTACCTTGGGGGAAGATTGCCCAAGCACTGATGGAACTTGACTACAGAAATTACGTAAATAATTTTTCTTCATTAGGTCACCAGTACTGTTTAAAAGTAGTCCGCTCCCTTCTGTAGCCTCATTTCCTCTCTGTTCATAAATATTTGAGTAGCATTCTGACTTGCTTTCCTCTATTTCTTTTTCTTCTGTTACTGAATCTTCTTTGGAGGGTAAAGTCTTTGGAACAAAAGAAACACCTGGGCCTTGCATTCCATAGGAATCACAACCATTAGATAGAGAACTTGCTGCTGGTGTATCTATAACAGTGGAGAAATCACATTCTTCACTTTCACTGATGCAAGTTCCTTTTAAATCTAGACCTGCATCTGCCAATCCAACACACTGTCCTCCACTATCACCATTAGTGTCCGCAGGCTGACTAATCTGTAGAAACTTTTCCTTTTCTTCGTTTACTTGGCTATCATTCATCTCATTTAGTTTAGTCAACTTCCAATTAGTCATGTCCTGAGATTCAGAGAAATGCTCTGTCATATTAAGGAATTCTGCAGTGCCAAGAGTTTCTTCATGTTCATAACCTTCATTTTCATCAGCCCTAACTTCACTAGGCACAAGGCAATCTGAACACCGTTCACAGTCATTATTCCTTCCAGACCCACTAGGCACGTCTGGTTTGAGAAGCAAAGGTAAACCAGACCGAAGGGATTCTTCAGTTGTGCTCTCCTGTACTGGCTCTTTTTTCATCAAAATCCCCTCACTCATGTGGGAAAAGGAATTTGGACTCCCTAGATCTGTCCTAGGAGAGCTGATTTTGCCAGTGAGGTCCTCATCTGGTATATAGTTCTCTTGCTTTTTAATAGCAGGACCTCCATCTGTTCCCTGGGATGAGATTACTGAATCAACCATTAAACTTGTAATCGCAGACATGGAGGGGTCTCTACCTATACTTCCATCATCCTTTGATTGTGAAGGGGAACAGACACTGGCTAGACTATCAGATGAAGTAGGACACACATGGTTGACAGAACTCCCTTCTATTTTCAGTCTATTCAATGGATCCATTTGTTTCTCTGAGTTCATATCTTTTTCAGTGGACTCATTTATACTAAAACTAAATTGATCAGTTTGTCTGTTTTCATTATCCAGTGAACAGCTAAAAGCATCCATAAGGGATTGACTATTATAATTATTACAATCCTGTAAATCGTTTTGTAATGTCCTTTTATCACAGTTATGCATGACGGCTACAACAAGAACATTCTTCTCATCTGGCAGACAAGCCAGGTTTCCACATTTCTTCTCTCCCACTTCAACAGCACTGCACTGATCATCCCGACTACAGTTTCTCTTAATTAACTGATCTTCTGCAACAGCATTTTCATCAATCCACATTGTGGCAATCTCTGGATTTAGATTACAGTCCTGTCCATTAGCACAATGATCCTCTTCCTCTGTGGTCAGGGGAGCTGAATGAGCCAGGGAGAAGACTTTCAGTTGTGGTTGTGACTCATTAGAAACTGCAGATTCATCCGTAGGGTTAAATGACAGCCGGTGAGAAGGGGGATCTAGAATCTTATTCCACTTTGTATCCAATAAAGTAGAAGAAACTGTTTCATCTGGAAAAAAATAAGTAATTACAATAAGTTTGCTTGTAACACTGGAAAAGCTTATGACTAAGTTAATAACATTTCTAATTATCCTTTGAAAATTAAATATTCCAAGGATATTAGATTTCTAATTTGGGGCTAAAAAATAATATATTTTTAAAAATATATTTCAGACAATTCTCTGCAATTATACGTCACCAAATGGTAGTATCTCAGACTATTCCAAACAACAGAAGAATTCTACCTCAATCTAGTAACATAATTAAACTGACCCACAGGTGAATGGGACCCAGAAAAGGGGAAAGCATCCTTGGATTGAGCAAAGCCAGGACAGGTGCTAATTTAATGGATTAGATGGAAAAAATATTAGAACAGTGGCTAGGATAAGTAATTAAGCAGGAAGGAAAATGAATAAATTTTCTGTAGAGACTGAATGCTCTACAATCTATATCATAATTGGGATGTAGGTTTGAGAGATATACCCATTTGCCAAAACTGGACAGTTAAGATCTATGCATTCTAATGTATATAAAGTTTACCTTTTAAAAAGCTGTAAAAAAATAAGAATGAAGCAGGGAGTGAGAAGGTGATAAAGGTATAAATGAAACAAAATGGCAGCATATGAAATGCTGCGAAAGCTGGATGATGGGTACACTGGGGTTTATTATACTTTTTACTTAAAAATATTTTAAATTTGCCCAACACATGTTAAAAAAAACGTTTGCCACAGTATGTGAAATTCTGCTTATAACCATGTCACAATAAGTTATTAATCAGGTTCATATTTATATTATTATCTGAGGACATTGGGCAGGCATGGTGGCGGGTGGCGGGAATCCCAGCTACTCCGGAGGCTGAGGCGTGGGAATTGCTTCAGCCAGGGAGGCAGAGGTTCCAGTGAGCACTGCACTCCAGCTTGGGAGACAGAGCAAGAATTTCTCAAAAAACAAACCAACCAACCAACCAACCAACCAACCAACCAACCAACAAACAAACAAAAGAAATGAATCTTAAGTGGACATTTCTACTGATGCTTGAGAATATATAATTAACCATTTAGGCAGTTGTGATGTAAATAGTTTTAAATGTATCTTTACTTTATTGGGCAATCAATATGGAACGAGCTATTTTTCTTAGTTTAGGAAATGCAAGCACATTTCTTGACCATACATTCATTGTATAGGGTAGGTAAAGCTCAGGCTCTAGTGTCACACTGCCTGGATTCTAATCCTGCCACTTGTTCGCAAGATAACTTTGAGAAAAGTGCTTAACCTCTCTGTGCCTCTATTCTCATCTATAAAATGGCAATTAGAAGGTCTGTGGGGGCCGGGCGTGGTGGCTCACGCTTGTAATCCCAGCACTTTGGGAGGCCGAGGCAGGCGGATCACGAGGTCAGGAGATCGAGACCACGGTGAAACTCCGTCTCTACTAAAAATACAAAAAATTAGCCGGGCGTGGTGGCGGACGCCTGTAGTCCCAGCTACTCGGAGAGGCTGAGGCAGGAGAATGGCGTGAACCCGGGAGGCGGAGCTTGCAGTGAGCCGAGATCGCGCCACTGCACTCCAGCCTGGTGACAGAGCGAGACTCCGTCTCAAAATAAAAAAAAAGAAGGTCTGTGGGATTTTAAGTATCTGGCATTTAGTGCTAAAAAATGTTATTTCTTCCCCTGTATTATTATTAATTAATATTACTATCATTTAGTCATCAGACCTGGTTTTATTTTTTTAAATACTGCATCCTCTTATATCCCCACATTCTCTATACCACATATGCAAACAGATTCACCAATATAAATTCTCACCTTCATTTTGTTCAAATTCATCTAACACCTTGTCCAGGTTGTAAGCTTCTGCTTGGAAGTAATTCTCCATCGGTGAGGAAACAGCACTTAAGAGACTTGTTTAAACCTAAAAAGTAAATGCGTATTACATTTTGAGTTACTAAAATATAATTTATAAATCTTAAGTATATACACAAGGATAAAATCTCTTATAAATCTTTCCAGGTAATGGTAAACTATAAAACCTGGCATCCCACTGGATAAATTATAAGATCTTTAAGCTAATAAATTCTAAAAACCTGTAAGCTGACAATCAACAAAATATAACTAAATATAAAAGGCTGACTTGGTGATCATTTCATGCTTCAACAGACACATTTCAGATGCTGGGAAAGGAATCATTGTTTGGTATAAAATTGTTTCTGTTAAAGAACAAAGCTTACAGAATTTTTTCCAAATGGGAAATGACAGGAAAGTTTAAGTACAGGAGTAAGGGATACTAGTTCCAAAATGCTAATGATGACTCTGACCTGGTTATTCCTTTTTTTTTTTTTTTTTTTTTTTTGAGATGGAGTCTCACTCTTGTTGCCCAGGCTGGAGTGCAATAGCTCCACCTTGGCTCACTGCAACCTCTGCCTCCCGAGTTCAAGCAATTCTCCTGCTTTAGCCTCCCAAGTAGCTGGGATTACAGGCAAGCACCACCATGTCCAGCTAATTTTGTATTTTTAGTAGAGACAGGGTTTCACCATGTTGGCCAGGCTGGTCTCAAACTCCTGACCTCAAGTGATCCACCCACCGCAGTCTCCCAAAGTGCTGGGATTACAGGCATGAGCCACGCACTTGGCCCTGACCTGGTTATTCTTGTAACCCTCTTCAAGTACCATTTCTAAACCATTTCTTTAATGTTAATCGATCCAAAAGCATCCTCGGGCATACACTAGATGATACACTAGGTGTGTCAACGACTTAACAGATGCTAAGGGCACATAATAGGTGTTAAGTAAATGCTACCTATTATCTCCTTTTTTCCATCCATTACCATGATCTCCACACCTATTTCCTTAGTGTTTCAAATTTTTCTTTCCAAACTGAAAATTCTGCTTGGCTTCTTATTGATATAATACAGGCAGGGGAGGTCAAATTACAAATTCTCCAAAAAGTCTGAGTAAGAAACATGAAGAAGAGAGAAAATCAGAAATGTAATAGCCTGTCTTTGTAAACTTTAAGTCAAATATAATAAGTGATGAACTTTCTTTGACTTACTAAGGTAGTTTCCTCTTCTCTGAGGTATATAAAAGTGTCAATGATATTTCCCTCATTTTACAAATACAAAAACAAGCTCAGGGAATTTAACTGACTTATTCAAGTATTTCCCGGCCAGGCGTGGTGACTCATGCCTGTAATTCCAGCACTTTGCAAGGCCAACGTGGGTAGATCACCTGAGGTCAGGAGTTTGAGACCAGCCTGGCCAACGTGGTGAAACCTTGTCTCTAGTAAAAATACACAAAAAATTAGCCAGGCATAGTAGCGTGTGCCTGTAGTCCCAGCTACTCAGGAGGCTGAGGAGGGAGAATCACTTGAACCCGGGAGGTAGAGGTTGCAGTGAGCCGAGATTGCACCACTGTACTCCAGCCTGGGCAACAAGTGTGAAGCTCCATCTCAAAAAAAGAAAGACTATTTTCCCAAGAGTATTAACTTGGTTAACATTTATAGATTGGCTATTAGGTTATTTAAGTATAGGTAGGCAAATAAGCTACATAATCTGTGAATGATTTTTTTCTGGAGACGGAGTCTCACTCTGTCACCCAGGCTGGAGTGCAGTGGCTCGATCTCAGCTCACTGCAACCTCCCCCTCCTGGACTCAAGCGATTCTCCTGCCTCAGGGGCTACAGGTGTGTGCCACCATGCCTGGCTAATTTTTGTATTTTTAGTAGAGACGGGGTTTCACCATGTTGGCCAGGCTGGTCTCAAACTCCTGACCTCAAGTGATCTGCCCACCTCAGCCTTCCAAAGTGCTGGGATTACAGGCATGAGCCACTGCACCCACCCCATAATCTATGAATTTTTTTAATATCTATCTTTGTTGTCTAATTATTTATAGGTCAAAATCATTTTTATATGCATGCCATTTCAGATAGGTTGCACATTTAATCTGTCTACTAATGCTAAGAGCAAATGAAATTTCTCACAACACACAATCTGACACATTCAATATACATCTACAATATTTAACAGCATTTTATGGTCATTATAAAAATATTAGTAAACAAATAATCAGATTAACATATTTACCTACTGCATCTACTATATGCATCTATACGGTAATCAAGTCTCAGATATCATCCCTAACATTACAAAGCCTATAATTTAGTCAACAGTAAACAAGGCTAAGTAAGAAAATTTAAATAATAAATGATTTTAATAACTCAGCACAGGAGATAGCAAGTGATTAATCTGTCAGATAAAATTAACAGATAAGTGCTACAGAATAAGTAGTACAGAAGTTCAAGAGGTTATTTAAGTTCATCATTCTTCATTTGATCTTTTTGCTCAAATATCACTTTCAAAGGGAAGTGTTATGTGAACCCCCAGAAAAGGTGATGGCTCCCCTTATAAGGGGACAGATAGAGACAGGAGGCAGCCAAGGGTACCCCAGCAAAACCCCGTCTTCAAGTTTAAAACAGCATGAAGGCCGAAAAACCGAACTGCCCATCCTGTATGAAGCCTGCCCTTTTCCAACTGATTTTTTTTTTTTTAAGTTCCAGGATACATGTGCAGAACATGCAGATTACATAGGTATATGTGTGCTGTGGTGGTCTGCTGCACCTACTGACTTATCCTCTAAGTACGATCCCCACCCCCGCAACAGGCCCTGGCGTGTGTTGTTCACCTCCCTGTTTGATTCTTTCTGAATGCCCACCTGTGCACTGCGCACTGGGAGGTCGGGGTGGGGCCTTGGGAAGTTCACTCCGTTTGCCTCTCCTGTTCCTGTGCGGTAACATGGGATTCAATCTGTGAGATGGGGGCCTGTTAACAGGAACCCCTCTCACTTTGCTGAGTTTTTCCTTTTTTGCCTTCCCCCTCACCCTTCAAAGTGTCTGTGAGCCTAGGCAGGGTGCGGAGGCTCACGCCCGTAATCCCAGCACTTTGGGAGGCCGAGGCAGGCAGATCACAAGGTCAGGAGATCAAGACCATCCTGGCTAACACAGTGAAACCCTGTCTCTACTAAAAATACAAAAAAATTAGCTTGACGTGGTGGCGAGCGCCTGTAGTCCCAGCTACTCAGGAGGCTGAGGCAGGAAAATGGCGTGAACCCGGGAGGCGGAGCTTGCAGTGAGCTGAGATCACACCATTGCACTCCAGCCTGGCCGACAGAGCAAGACTTCGTCTCCAAAAAAAAAAAAAAGTGTCTGCGAGCCTAATCTTTCCTGGTTGTGTGACAAGAACCCGCTTTTTCTACAACAACAATCCCTCATGGCACCCCATTCTTGGTCCTTAAAATATTTATCACCATCTATAAATACACATCAGTGTGATTATTTGTCAATCTCTCCCACCAGACTGTAGGCACCACAAGGGCACCCACCAGACTGTGTTCACCATGTATTCCTGGTGATTCACATAGAGCCTGATGTGCTAATGTGGTATCTATTTCAATTAATACTTGCGGAATGAATAAATGAACAGGGTATAAGCAGCTGGTCAATAAGTTGTACTGAATTCCAGTTACAACAACTGATTCAAACAAGCATTAAAAAGGGATGCTAAACTATTAAGTAAATTATTATTGGGGAAGAAACTATTCACAGTGCCTCACATTATCATTCCACAGGTAAATCACCCTAATTTCAAAGAAGGAAATGTATGTTTACAATGAAGAGATATAGCAATCATCACCTTAGCCAAATGATTTAACTCAGTACCACCACAACAGTTTAACAAGCTGACATTATGCACTTTCCAATATGATGCAATGAGAAATATAAAACATCACCTATACAGTATTCTTGCCAAAATATTTAGCCGATTTAATCATGAGGAGACAATAAGACAAATCTAGAATGTGAGGCATTCTATATCTGATCTGAACTTTCCAAAATATTAAATGCGGCTGGGCACAGTGGCTCACATGTGTAATCCCAGTACTTTGGGAGGCTGAGGTGGAGGATTGGATCACTTGAGCCCAGAAGTTCAAGAGCAGCCTGGGCAACATCAACAAAAATAAAAATAAAAATTAGCCAGGTATGGTGGTGCAGCTACTCAAGAGGTTGAGGTCGGAGAATCGCTTAAGCCCAGGAGTTTGAGGTTACAGTGAGCTATGACTGCACCACTGCATTCTAGCCTAGGTGACAGAGCAAGACCTTGTCTTTAAAAAAAAAAGGAAAAAAGATTATTCTCAACTAGAACAGACAAAATATTAAACAACCAAGTGTCAGGCACTGACTTGATTCTGGACCAAGAAAACACACATATACACACACACAGCATAAAATAACGTTTTGAGAACAATCTCAGAAGAAATTTGGATATGGACGATACATTGGGTGACACATTGAATTAATTATCATTTTCTTAGATGTGATAATGGCATTCTGATTTTGTAGGAGAATGCCCTTACTTGTTCTCTTAGGAGATGCCTGCTGAAGTGTTTAGGGAAGAAGCATTGTGTTGTCTGCAACTAACTTTTAAATGATGTGAGAGTGTATGTGTGGGAAGGGGAGAAAGGTGTGCAAAAGGGACAAAATGGTAAAAACTGATAACTCTAGCTGAAGGATACATGGGTCTTAATTGTTCTAGTCTTTCCATTTTTCTGTAGGCTTAAGATTTTTTAAAAGAAAAAAGGGCACACTGAGCTGATGGGTGGTAAACATTCCTTCCTACTCTAAATAAAAAAATTCTAGACAAAACTAATTATTTTAAAGAGGTTAGCACTTTGGGAGGCCAAGGTGTGAGATCGCTTGAGGCCAAGAGTTTGAGATCAGCCTGGACAACATAGTGAGACTCCGTATCTACAGAAAATTTTAAAAATTTGCTGGGTGTGGTGACACATGCCTGTAATCCCAGCTACTCATGAGGCTGAGGCAGGAGGATTGCTTGAGCTCAGGAGACGGAGGTTGCAGTGAGCCACGATGGCAGCACTGCACTCCAGCCTCGGCAACAGAGTGAGACCCTGTCTCAAAAATAAATAAATAAGTAAAATTCTAAATAAAATATTTTAAAAGAGTTTAAACAGTCAAATTCAAAAGCAAGAAAGAGAAATACACAGATGCCATAAACCTAGAAGAAAAGCAGGAACTAAAGAGTGGCAGTCCATAGGAGTATCAAAACTAGACAGCAACCTTTAAGCCTGGGTTTTGAAAGGTAGCAGGAA
The DNA here is from genome assembly GCF_009828535.3 of Hylobates moloch. Classification (NCBI taxonomy): domain Eukaryota; kingdom Metazoa; phylum Chordata; class Mammalia; order Primates; family Hylobatidae; genus Hylobates; species Hylobates moloch. The sequence continues at coordinate 32,440,681 of NW_026652293.1, read as the reverse complement.
GAATAAGAATTACTGGCTGCAAACATAGAAATTTATGCACCAGAGGGGCCAAACTGAGCTTTCTACATGAAGCCAGGAGCTACAGAAAAAGTCCCCTCCATGGTCCCAAGACTCAGCAATGGAACAGGATGGAATGGAGTGCCAATAAAATCAACCATGAGAAATTAGAATTCCTAACCTAGTCCTCACACAGGAGAAAGAATGATATTAAGTATTCTCATCCAGGAACATAACAGGGTTTGTCTTTATGCTAACCCAGCTCTTCCTATGAGTTTTAACAATGTTTTTAACTTTAAAAAGTCATTAAATATCAGATAGTCAGGGGAGAGGGTACATGCAACTACAAAGGAGTAGCAATAAGGATCTCTGGGGTGATAGAATTATGCTGTATCTTAACTCTGATGGTGAATACACAGCTGCAAAGAAGGCTGACTGGACTGCGACATCACAGCTGCAGCTACTACAGAAGGGAAAAATGGATTTTTGTGACTTTGGTGGATAACTGATAGCTTTTGCTACAATGGGTGGAAACTTCCTAAAAAGGCAACGCCTGAAGGATGAGATTTTGGCAAGTGAAGGCAGAAAAGGGCACTCTCTTCTCACACTCCCATGTAAAAAGGCTAAAGGAGGAGAAATAGCTTGCCAACTGCAGACTCAGAGTTTTGGTGAAGAAGGCATTGCTGCCAAGTACCTCTGCTCCATCCTCAACTGAAGAGAAAAGGGGCTCAGTTTCCTATTAAACACTGCTGGTCCCATGCCTTTCCTTACAGCTTACATGGAAAAGTCAGATAAGTCAACCAGAGTATGCAACATTCCATTAGTGAGTAGTGTAATCAGTTTTTGTAATCTTTCTCACCTATATACCCTCCACCATTTTCTACCCCTTCTGAAAGGAAAATCTTGGGGCCCCAAAATCACTAAGCTAAAGGGAAAAGTCAAGCTGGGAACTGCTTAGGGCAAACATCCCTCCCATTCTATTCAAAGTTACCCTACTGCTCAATGAGGTAAATGCGCATCTGTTGCCTCCTTTGGAGAAGCTAATCAGAAACTCAAAAGAATGCAATCATTTGTCTTTTATCTACCTATGATCTGGAAGCCCCCTCCCTGTTTCCAGTAGTCCTGCCTTTGCTTTGAATTGTCCCGCCTTTCCGGACAGAACCAATGTTCATCTTACATATGTTGATTGATGTCTCATGTCTCCCTAAAATGTATAAAACCAAGTTGTGCTCTGAGAACCCTGGGCACATGTTGTCAGCGATACAAGAGTTAAGAAGAAATCACTTACGCAGATAGTAAGGGTATGAGAGTCCTCGGTAAGGCTTTTCTTTTTAATGAAAAGCTGCCCCAAATCATTTTCTTTTTTCTTTTTGAGACAGAGTCTCACTCTGTTACCCAGGCCGGAGTGCAGTGGCGCGATCTCGGCTCACTGCAACCTCTGCCTCCCGGGTTCAAGAGATTCTCCTGCCTCAGCCTCCCGAGTAGCTGGGATTACAGGCTTGTGCCACCATGCCCGGCTAATTTTTGTATTTTTAGTAGAGATGGGGTTTCACCAGGTTGGCCAGGCTGGAAATCATTTTCTAACAAAGAGCAGTCTGTGAAGTCGAGCTGCAGACATAAGCAAGCTGGGAGCTTGCATGGGTGAATGCCAGCAGGAACTAGGGACTAGACATGCTCAAGATGGAGGCTCCATCTTCCCTTCTCTGCCAGCCACATGTACAGTAAGGAGCAGATAAGACGGTGCCTGCCAAGGAGAAAGTTCGTTTGCATAATAAGATTAGGGTGGGGCAACCAGCCTTCCCTGCATGCTATGTAAACTTCATACCTGATGGAACCAATCTGTGAGCTCAACGTAAATCAGACACCGCCTCCTCAAGCTGGACTATAAAATCTGGTGCATTCACCACCTGCCAGTCTTTTCCCTCAGAAGACCCCTCTCTCTCAATAGAGAGAGCTGTTTTTCTTTCTCCTTTCTTCTGCTTATTAAACCTCCGCTCCTAAACTCCTCGTGTGTGTCGGTGTCCTAAATTTTCCTGGCACAAGACGATGAACCTTGGGTATATACCTCAGACAACACAGTTGCTTCATCACGACCTCTTGAGTGTCCTCAACCTTGGCAAAATAAACTTTCTAAATAAACTGAGACCTGTCCCAGATGTTGGGACAACTGAGTTCCTCTTCAAAGACTCAACTTCCTGGTCATAAGTTGTAAACAATCCTACCCCCTCTTCTGTTAAGCCTAACTGTTTCTTCTTTACCGCCACCCCTTCACAAATCACACATTTACCCTATTTGGAAAAGTTTAAGCCTTGGCCAATCAGGATCAGCTTAGATTGTGCAGTCCGACCCAGCCAATAGGGGAAAGACACAGAAACAGGAACTGTGTTAGGGTTAAAAACCCCTTCCTTCGTTTGGTGTGCTCTTGTATTTGTAACAGGCATAAGCAGCACCCTTCTGCAGAAGTAAAGTGCCTTGCTGAGAAAATTTCTAAGTGCAGGTTTCTTTTCGCTACACTGAGCACTTGTTTCCAACAAATCTGGGGGCTTGTCCAGGATCCCATTCTCCTTTGGGAGGGGCTAGTGATTATCTTTCATGGGGAGACGCATCCCACTGCCTCGTTGTGGTGGCCCCAGGAGTGGAGGATCGACTCCCACCCAAGGTGATGAATAAATCCAGACTCTCAGCAACATGGGCTATAGGGAGGATCCTTAAGAATTCCGCAGCGACCAGATAACTCTGTGCATAGACCAAGATAAGAAATGTCGCTATTGGGGCGACAAAGTATTCCTTGGTGGTTGGGATCTCTGCAGGTTGAAAGTGTGTGAGTGAGACACGCCATTGGGTGCGAAGCGAGTGTGGAGTCCGGACTTGGTTCTGTGGTCACCTTATACAGCTTAGGGCAGTTTTCCAGTCAGGGGATTACACCAACCCGCCAATACTAAGAGGAACCTAAAATTCCGACAAGGGCAGCAGCCAATAAGGACGAAGTGGGTGCTCACAAGAGTGCAAGAAACCTCCAGTGGTTTCCAGTGGGAAAAGGGGAGGCTCAGCTTCTAGGACACGGGAGTGCAAGAAATCTCTAATACAAGACATTTAGCCTCACCAACTGCCAGGATGGGAAATATCCCAAGTAAAACAGGGACTATAAAAGGCCAAGCAGACAATAAAATTCCCCCTGACAGTCCCCTATGCCTTATGTTAAAATACTGGAAGGATAATGAAAGGACGAAACACAAGAAAAGACAGCGTATGATAAAGTATTGCTGTTTTATTTGGACTAAGGAACCCATCCTCAGACCTTCAGTCTTTTGGCCAGAGTTTGGGTAAAATGAGGACTGGATATGTCAACTCCTGATCCAGTAGGTCAATGATAAAAGTCCAGTTTCTCAAGAGGAAATAGACGATGCTCTATGTTAGAGAAAAAGACCTGTCCTTCTCTATCCCCTAAAGGATGAGAAAGCAAAGCCAAACTCAATACCTCCCAAAGACGACCTACCTAAGTCAAATTCTGTATCTAAAGATGCATGGGATCCTCTAGACCACCTTCCCCTGCCTACCCCTCCACCCTAAGCAGAACACTCAGTCCTTCACCTGCCTAACCCTCCACCCCAAGCTGAACACTCAGTTCTTCCCCCATATAACCCTGCCCCATGGGCCTTGCCACCCCACATCCCCGCTGGACAGCCACCTGAACATGCCCCTTCCTCAGGAAAGCTCCAGTGGAAAATAGAACAATGCCAAAGGGATATCCAAAACTTTCCTTTCCTCTCTTCCTCAAAGAAGTCTGCCCTAACCCTTTTTCCCTTAAGGGAAGTACCACTAGGAGGAGGGGATATTGGCTTTGTAAATGCCCCCTTAACTAGTTCAGAGGTTAGAAATCTAAAAAAGGAACTCAAATCACTGTTAGATGACCCTTTTGGAGTTGCAGATCAAATTGGACAATTTCTGGAGCTACAACCGTACACTTAGGCTGAATTAATGTCTATCCTAGGTATTCTCTTCTCAGGAAAGGAAAGAACCATGGTCTTCAGGGCTGCCATGATAGTCTGGGAGCGCAAACACCCTCCTGTTCAAAATGTCCTTGCAGCGGAGCATAAATTCCTGGCCCAGGACCCTCAGTGGGATAACAACAATGAAGCCCACTGAGAAAACGTGATAGATCTCAGGGATATGATAATTAAAGGGATTCAGGAATCACCTCCTTGAATCCTAATATTTCCTGAGCATTTAATGTACAACAAGGGAAAGATGAAGGGCCCATAGAATTCTTAAACAGACTTAAGGAACAGATAAGAAAATATGCAGGTTTAGACATAGAGGACCCACTGGGACAAGGGTTGTTAAAGCTCCACTTTGTCACCAATAGTTGGCCGGACACTACAAAAAAAATACAAAAGATAGAAAATTGGAAAGATCATCCCATAGAGGAACTTTTAAGAGGCCCAAAAGGTGTATGTACAGACGGATGAGGAAAGGCAGAAGCAAAAGGCAAAGATTATGCTGTCCACCCTACAACAAGGAACTCTTCAACAGGGAGCCCAGGAAAATAGAACTTGTAGACCTTCTAAGCACCTGGCTGTCTGACCCCTATACAGGAAGCAAAGGGATGAAACCTGAGAGTCAGGGAACAGGGAGGGGGAGAAGGGAAAACAGATGTTTCTAGTGTGGAAAGCCAGGACATTTTAAGAGGGAATGTCCCGAATGGGAGAGGGAAAAGAAAGTCCTTCCACTCATGACATTTGAAGAAGAATAGGGGGGTCAGGGACTCTACATCTTCCATCTTGAGTCCCACCAAGAGCCCTTGATAAATTTAATGGTGGGACCCAAATCAGAGATAGTCACTTTCTTAGTCGATTCAGGAGCAGCTCGCTTTCCCTATGTTTTCTCCCATCAGGCTTAGCATGTTCAGCAGAAAACCACACTGTCTCAGGGTTTATGGGGAAGGATTCGGGGCAAAAATTCTAGAGGAAACCAAAGTCAAATATAAGAACAAGTTGACCACTACTAAGTTCTTGTTAATTCCCAAAGCAGGAACTTATTAGGAAGGGACTTAATGTTAAGATTAGGCATAGGCCTATACGTTAATTAGGGAAAACTCTTTACCTTCCTTAAACCTGGTCACCATTTTGGAAGAAAGCCAAATCCATCCCGACGTATGGTCAAAGGAAGGAAATCGAGGAAAGCTACAGGTTCCTCCAATCCATGCCAAATTAAAAACTCCCAGGGAAGTAGTAAAAACAAAACAATACCCTATTCCCTTGGAAGCCAGGATAGGTTTAAAACATATAATTGAAAGCCTTGTCCACGATGGACTCCTTGAACCCTGTATGCCCCCTTATAACACTCCAATATTGCCTGTAAGGAAGCCAGACAGGTCATCCCGGCTAGTGCAAGACCTCCAGGCTATTACTCAAATAGTTCAAACCGCCCACCCGGTTGTTCTCAATCCTTACACCATTGTCAATAGAATCTCATACAACCACCAATGGTTCACGGTGACAGATTTAAAAGATGCCTTTTGGGCTTGCCTTTTAGCAGAGGACAGTCGGGACATGTTTACCTTTGGGTAGGAGGACCCTGACTCTGGTAGAAAACAGCAGTACCAATGGACAGTCTTGCCCCAAGGGTTTACAGAGTCCCCAAATCTATTTGGTCAAATATTAGAACAAGTTCTAGAAAATTTCTCCCTGCCTTCATCCATAGGCCTTCTCCAGTATGTGGATGACCTGCTCATTTCAGGAGATAACAAGAATCAAGTAAGAGCAATTTCAGTTAACTTCCTAAATTTCCTAAGGGAACAAGGGTTACAGGTCTCAAAGAATAAACTCCAATTCGTAGAACCTGAGGTGAAATACCTAGGACACCTAATCAGTAAAGGCAAACAAAAGATAGGACCCAAACAAATTGAAGGTATGGTATCTTTGCCTTCACCCGTAACAAAGCAGGAACTTAGGAAATTCTCAGGATTGGTTGGATATTGTCATCTGTGGACTAACTCTTATACCTTAAAAACAAAGCCCCTATATCAAAAACTCACTCAAGAAAGACCAGACCCTGTAAACTCTCCTTTGGACCCCCATCAGAGATCCAACAGGTAGAAGAATTAAAACACCTACTTGTAACAGCCCTCGTTCTGGCCTTGCCCTCCTTAGAATAGCCATTCTACCTTTTTGTTAATATAAGCAAAGGGGTGGCCTTAGGAGTACTCACCTACAAACATGGAGGCCACCGATGGCCCATAGCCTTCCTGTCAAAAATCCTTGACCCCGTAACCTGTGGATGGCCTGAATGCGTCCAATCCATAGCAGCAGCTGCCTTGCTAACAGAAGAAAGCAGGAAAATAACCTTTGGGGGAAACCTCATCATAAGTATCCCTCATCAAGTCAGAACTATTCTTAATCAGAAGGCAAGGAGATGGCTCACTGACTCAAGAATTTTAAAATATGAAGCTATCTTATTAGAGAAGGATGACCTAACACTAACCACTGACAATTCACTCAACCCCGCTGCTTTCCTAACAGGAAATCCAAACCCAGAAGAATCTAAGCATAAATGCTTAGATCTAATCAGTTCTCAAACTAGAGTCAGACTGGATCTAAGCGAAACCCCTTTCCAAACAGGGCATCACCTCTTTATAGATGGTTCCCCCTGGATCATTGAAGGAGAAAGGTACAACAGGTACTCCATAGTTGATGGGGAAATCCTCACAGAGGTAGAGTCAGGAAGACTGCCAAATAACTGGTCTGACCAAACATGTGAATTATTTGCATTAAACCAAGCCTTAAAATCTCTGCAGAATCAAGAAGGAACTATTTACACTGACTCCAAGTATGCCTTCAGAGTAGTCCAAACCTTTGGAAAAATCTGGACTGAATAAGCCTTCATCAATAGTAAGGGCCAAGATTTGGTCCATAAAGAATTAATTTTGCAAGTATTAGAAAATCTTCAGCTGCCAGAAGAAACTGCGGTTGTCCATGTCCCAGGACACCTAAAGAACCCATCTTTTGAAAGCCAGGGAAATAACCTCGTAGATCAAATAGCTAAGCAAGCTGCCTCTTACAAAGAGGCACCCATTTTCCATCTATTCCTTTGTCTCCCCCTCTAGCTGCGATCCCCATCTTCTCCCACGCAGACCTTTCTCTAAAGAAAACAGGAGCTCAGGAGAGCCCAGAGGGAAAGCACGCGATGGAAGGGAAATGCTGTCTAAGCCCCTCATCAGGGAAATATTGTCACAGCTTCATCCAGGAACTCACTGGGGTCCTCAAGCTATGTGCAATGTAGCCCTCAGAGTCTATGCGTGTGTAGAGATATATACCCTCACTAGGCAAGTGGAGGACGGTTGCATCGTGTGCAGAAAAACTAATACGCAAACCCTAAAGAAGCAGCCTCCCACGGGAAGAAACCCAGGGTTAAGGCCATTCCAAAGCGTCCAAGTTGATTAAACTGAAATGCCCCCAATAGGCTGCCTCAAGTATTTACTAGTCATAGTAGACCATCTCACCCACTGGGTAGAAGCCATCCCCTTCCCAAGCACAACTGCCAGTAATATAGTCAAAGCACTGTTGGAACATATCATATCCAGGTTTGGACTAATAGAGAACACTGATTCAGACAATGGGACCCATTTCACTGCACACAACATTAAGGGGCTAACCCAAGCACTAGGAATAAAATGGGAATATCATACTCCCTGGCATCCACCTTCATCAGGGAGGGTAGAAAGAATTAATCAAACTCTAAAAAATCACCTAACCAAATTAATCTTGGAAATCCAGTTACCATGGACAAAATGCCTTCCCATTGCCTTACTAAGCTGGATGGAGGATGACTTTGATGAGTTGAGAGAAGAAGGCTTCAGACGATCAAACTACTCTGAGCTACGAGAGGAAATTCAAAACAATAGCAAAGAAGTTAAAAACTTTGAAAAAAAATTAGAAGAATGGGTAACTAGAATAACCAATGGAGAGAAGGGCTTAAAGGAGCTGATGGAGCTGAAAGCCAAGTATCGAGAACTACGCGAAGATTGCAGAAGCCTCAGTAGCAGATGCGATCAACTGGAAGAAAGGGTATCGCTGATGGAAGATGAAATGAATGAAATGAAGAGAGAAGGGAAGTTTAGAGAAAAAAGAATAAAAAGAAATGAACAAAGCCTCCGAGAAATTTGGGACTATGTGAAAAGACCAAACCTACGTCTGATTGGTGTACCTGAAAATGATGGGGAGAATGGAACCAAGTTGGAAAACACTCTGCAAGATATTATCCAGGAGAACTTCCCCAATCTAGCAAGGCAGGCCAGCATTCAGATTCAGGAAATACAGAGAACGCCACAAAGATACTCCTCGAGAAGGGCAACTCCAAGACACATAATTGTCAGATTCACCAAAGTTGAAATGAAGGAAAAAATGTTAAGGGCAGCCAGAGAGAAAGGTCGGGTTACCCACAAAGGGAAGCCCATCAGACTAACAGCTGATCTCTCAGCAGAAACTCTACAAGTCAGAAGAGAGTGGGGGCCGATATTCAACATTCTTAAAGAAAATAATTTTCAACCCAGAATTTCCTATCCCGCCAAACTAAGCTTCATAAGTGAAGGAGAAATAACATACTTTACAGACAAGCAAACGCTGAGTGATTTTGTCACCACCAGGCCTGCCCTAAAAGAGCTCCTGAAGGAAGCACTAAACATGGAAAGGAACAACCGGTACCAGCCACTGCAAAAACATGCCAAATTGTAAAGACCATCGAGGCTAGGAAGAAACAATAGCAACTAACGAGCAAAATAACCAACTAACATCATAATGACAGGATCAGATTCACACATAACAATATTAACGTTAAATGTAAATGGGCTAAATGCTCCAATCAAAAGACACAGACTGGCAAACTGGATAAGGAGTCAGGACCCATCAGTGTGCTGTATTCAGGAAACCCATCTCACGTGCAGAGACACACATAGACTCAAAATAAAGGGATGGAGGAAGATCTATCAAGCAACTGGAAAACAAAAAAAGGCAGGGGTTGCAATCCTAGTCTCTGATAAAATAGACTTTAAACCAACAAAGATCAAAAGAGACAAAGAAGGCCATTACATAATGGTAAAGGGATCAATTCAACAAGAAGAGCTAACTATCCTAAATATATATGCACCCAACACAGGAGCACCCAGATTCATAAAGCAAGTCCTCAGTGACCTACAAAGGGACTTAAACTCCCACACAATAATAATGGGAGATTTTAACACCCCACTGTCAACATTAGACAGATCAACGAGACAGAAAGTTAACAAGGATATCCAGGAATTGAACTCAGCTCTACATAAAGTGGACCTAATAGACATCTACAGAACTCTCCACCCCAAGTCAACAGAATATACATTTTTTTCAGCACCACACCACACCTATTCCAAAATTGACCACATAGTTGGAAGTAAAGCTCTCCTCAGCAAATGTAAAAGAACAGAAATTATAACAAACTGTCTCTCAGACCACAGTGCAATCAAACTAGAACTCAGGATTAAGAAATTCCCTCAAAACCGCTCAACTACATGGAAACTGAACAACCTGCTCCTGAATGACTATTGGGTACATAATGAAATGAAGGCAGAAATAAAGATGTTCTTTGAAACCAACGAGAACAAAGATACAACACACCAGAATCTCTGGGACACATTCAAAGCAGTGTGTAGAGGGAAATTTATAGCACTAAATGCCCACAAGAGAAAGCAGGAAAGATCCAAAATTGACACCCTAACATCACAATTAAAAGAACTAGAAAAGCAAGAGCAAACACATTCAAAAGCTAGCAGAAGGCTAGAAATAACTAAAATCAGAGCAGAACTGAAGGAAATAGAGACACAAAAAACCCTTCAAAAAATTAATGAATCCAGGAGCTGGTTTTTTGAAAAGATCAACAAAATCGATGGACCGCTAGCAAGACTAATAAAGAAGAAAAGAGAGAAGAATCAAATAGATGCAATAAAAAACGAAAAAGGGGATATCACCACCGATCCCACAGAAATACAATCTACCATCAGAGAATACTACAAACACCTCTATGCAAATAAACTAGAAAATCTAGAAGAAATGGATAAATTCCTTGACAAATACACCCTCCCAAGACTAAACCAGGAAGAAGTTGAATCTCTGAATAGACCAATAACAGGTTCTGAAATTGTGGCAATAATCAATAGCTTACCAACCAAAAAGAGTCCAGGACCTGACGGATTCACAGCTGAATTCTACCAGAGGTACAAGGAGGAACTGGTACCATTCCTTCTGAAACTATTCCAATCGATAGAAAAAGAGGGAATCCTCCCTAACACATTTTATGAAGCCAGCATCGTCCTGATACCAAAACCTGGCAGAGACATAACCAAAAAAGAGAATTTCAGACCAATATCCTTGATGAACATTGATGCAAAAATCCTCAATAAAATACTGGCAAACCGAATCCAGCAGCACATCAAAAACCTTATACACCATGATCAAGTGGGCTTCATCCCTGGGATGCAAGGCTGGTTCAACATACGCAAATCAATAAATGTAACCCAGCATATAAACAGAACCAAAGACAAAAACCACATGATTATCTCAATAGATGCAGAAAAGGCCTTTGACAAAATTCAACAACCCTTCATGCTAAAAACTCTCAATAAATTAGGTATTGATGGGACGTATCTCAAGATAATAAGAGCTATCTATGACAAACCCACAGCCAATATCATACTGAATGGGCAAAAACTGGAAGCATTCCCTCTGAAAACTGGCACAAGACAGGGATGCCCTCTCTCACCACTCCTATTCAACATAGTGCTGGAAGTTCTGGCCAGAGCAATCAGGCAGGAGAAGGAAATAAAGGGTATTCAACTAGGAAAAGAGGAAGTCAAATTGTCCCTGTTTGCAGATGACATGATTGTATATCTAGAAAACCCCATTGTCTCAGCCCAAAATCTCCTTAAGCTGATTAGCAACTTCAGCAAAGTCTCAGGATACAAAATTAATGTACAAAAATCACAAGCATTCTTGTACACCAATCACAGACAAACAGAGAGCCAAATCATGAGTGAACTCCCATTCACAATTGCTTCAAAGAGAATAAAATACCTAGGAATCCAACTTACAAGGGATGTGAAGGACCTCTTCAAGGAGAACTAAAAACCACTGCTCAATGAAATAAAAGAGGATACAAACAAATGGAAGAACATTCCATGCTCATGGGTTGGAAGAATCAATATCGTGAAAATGGCCATACTGCCCAAGGTCATTTATAGATTCAATGCCATCCCCATCAAGCTACCAATGACTTTCTTCATAGAATTGGAAAAAACTACTTTAAAGTTCATATGGAACCAAAAAAGAGCCCGCATCACCAAGTCAATCCTAAGCCAAAAGAACAAAGCTGGAGGCATCACGCTACCTGACTTTAAACTATACTACAAGGCTACAGTAACCAAAACAGCATGGTACTGGTACCACAACAGAGACATAGATCAATGGAACAGAACAGAGCCCTCAGAAATGACGCCGCATAGCTACAACTATCTGATCTTTGACAAACCTGACAAAAACAAGAAATGGGGAAAGGATTCCCTATTTAATAAATGGTGCTGGGAAAACTGGCTAGCCATATGTAGAAAGCTGAAACTGGATCCCTTCCTTACACCTTATACAAAAATTAATTCAAGATGGATTAAAGACTTATATGTTAGACCTAAAACCATTAAAATCCTACAAGAAAACCTAGGCAATACCATTCAGGACATAGGCGTGGGCAAGGACTTCATGTCTAAAACACCAAAAGCAATGGCAACAAAAGCAAAAATCGACAAATGGGATCTCATTAAACTAAAGAGCTTCTGCACAGCAAAAGAAACTATCATCAGAGTGAACAGGCAACCTACAGAATGGGAGAAAATTTTTGCAACCTACTCATCTGACAAAGGGCTAATATCCAGAATCTACAATGAACTCAAACAAATTTACAAGAAAAAAAACAAACAACCCCATCAAAAAGTGGGCAGAGGACATGAACAGACACTTCTCAAAAGAAGACATTTATGCAGCCAAAAAACACATGAAGAAATGCTCATCATCACTGGCCATCAGAGAAATGCAAATCAAAACCACAATGAGATACCATCTCACACCAGTTAGAATGGCCATCATTAAAAAATCAGGAAACAATAGGTGCTGGAGAGGATGTGGAGAAATAGGAACACTTTTACACTGTTGGTGGGACTGTAAACTAGTTCAACCATTGTGGAAGTCAGTGTGGCGATTCCTCAGGGATCTCGAACTAGAAATACCATTTGACCCAGCCATCCCATTACTGGGTATATACCCAAAGGACTATAAATCATGCTGCTATAAAGACACATGCACACGTATGTTTATTGCAGCACTATTCACAATAGCAAAGAGTTGGAACCAACCCAAATGTCCAACAACGATAGACTGGATTAAGAAAATGTGGCACATATACACCATGGAATACTATGCAGCCATAAAAAATGATGAGTTCGTGTCCTTTGTAGGGACATGGATGAAACTGGAAAACATCATTCTCAGTAAACTATCGCAAGGACAAAAAACCAAACACCGCATGTTCTCACTCATAGGTGGGAATTGAACAATGAGAACTCATGGACACAGGAAGGGGAACATCACACTCCGGGGACTGTTGTGGGGTGGGGGGAGGGGGGAGGGACAGCATTAGGAGATACACCTAATGCTAAATGACGAGTTAATGGGTGCAGGAAATCAACATGGCACATGGATACATATGTAACAAACCTGCACATTGTGCACATGTACCCTAAAACCCTAAAGTATAATAAAATAAAAAAAAAAATAAATAAAAAAAAAAAACAACCAACCAACCAAAAAAAAAAAAAGAATCCAAACTGCCCCTCAAAAAGATCTTGGCCTGGCAGGGTGTGGTGGCTCACACCTGTAATCCCAGCACTTTGGGAGGCCAAGGAGGGCGCATCACAAGGTCAGGAGTTTGAGACCAGCCTGGCCAATATGGTGAAACCCCGTCTCTACTAAAAATACAAAAATTAGCCGGGCGTGGTGGCTGGTGCCTGTAGTCCCAGTTACTCAGGAGGCTGAGGCAGGAGAATTGCTTGAACATGGGATGTGCAGGTTGCAGTGAGCCAAGATTGCTGCACTGCAGCCTGGGCGACAGAGTGAGACTCTGTCTCAAAAAAAAAAAAAAAAAAAAAAAAAAAGATCTTGGCCTGAAATGCTCTATGGGCTGCCTTATCTAAATTCCACTACTGACCTTCCTACATTTGAAACAAAAGATCAGTTTCTAAAAATATATATATTTGGTCTGTCTTCCACCCTTTCCTCCCTCAGGACTCAAATCCTCCTAGCGCAAACTCCACCCCTCGAATTCCCAATTCACCAACACCAGCCCAGAGATCACGTCCTTATCAAATGTTGGAAAGAAGGAAAGCTTGAACCAACCTGGGAAGGACCTTATCTAATACTCCTAACCACTGAGACAGCAACCCGAATGGCCGAAAAAGGGTGGACCCACCACATTGGGGTAAAAGAGGCCGCAACCCTTGCAAAGTCATGGACCATCATTCTGGGATCAATGCCCTCCAAACTAATATTCAAAAAGGTTTAATCTGTCTTTTTATTCTTCCTTTAGCTACCCAAGGATACCTTATCATCAATGTAACCCGATCACCCTCCCCCCAAACAATTACATTCGATGCTTGTCTTGTCATACCCTGCGGAAACCTCCACAGTCAAAGACAGCTAGCTTCTTCAGAAAAGTACCTCTGCCCCCCATCCCCAGAAAAACCAGCACCACTCCCGACCCTTGCAATCGACAACCACAAGCCTTCCAGGGGTTATGTTATAGTTGGGGAGATGTTACCAGACCACGAAATATCAGGGCTGGACCTCCTCAGAGGGGTGCACCGCCTAAAACCCTACCTCCACTTCACCAAAGGAACCACCCCCTCAAATTGCCAAAACCACCAGTGCAACCCAGTACTTCTCTCTATTCCTATCCCCACCTCCACTGACCCTATCCCCCACTTTAGAGCACCTTTATGGCCCAGGAGTAGATGTCACTGCAAAAGACCCTACAGGCATCTTTGAAATGAGGTTTGCTCCTCCTCCTCCATCTCCCCCCATTACTCGCTTCCCAAAACCACAAAAATCAAACCATTTCTCGCTTCATGCCTACAGACAAAACCAAAGTAGCTATAGGAGAAGTTAAGGATTTACAGCAAACCTTAGTCATAGAAACCGGTTATCAAGATGTAAATGCCTAGCTGGAATTGATTAAATATTCCATTCGCACCCTAAATAAAACCGATTGTTACGCTTGTGCAACAGACAGGCCAGAAACCCAAACTGTTCCCCTCCCACTCGGATGGGCCAATACATCAGGCAAAGACTGTATGGTAGCTCTCTTCCAGCACCCCACAGCCTGGGGAAACATGTCATGTGCCATTCACTCACTATTTTCCCCAAAGGTCAGGAGCCGTATGGGACAGCCCCCAAGGGCCATTCAACTTCCAGCTCTCGATGCCAATTTTACCTCGTGTCTCTCACAACAAGGGGAAAATATGACATTCCTTGGAAACCTGATGGGATGTAGTGGGCCCAAACCTTTTCAAAAGCTAACCAATCAGTCAGCCCTAGTCCATCCCTGAGAGGATGTATGGTGGTATTGTGGGGGACCAATATTTGGTACACTGCCAAGTGACTGGAGTGGCACTTGTGCTCTGATCCAATTGGCCTTGCCTTTCACCATGGCATTTCATCAGGAAGCAGGTAACCAGAAGAAAAAAAGAAGCCCCAATAAATGGGTCCTTCGACCCTCAAGTTTACATAGATGGCATCAGGGTCCTGTGGAGGGTACCAAACGAATTCAAAGCTCAAAACCAAATAGCCACCGGGTTCGAGTCTATCTTATTCTGGTGGTCCACTGTAAACAAAAATGTAGACTGGATAAATCACATATACTACAATCAGCAGCAATTCATCAATTATATCAAAGATGCCATAAAAGGAATTGCTGAAATTAGGCCCCACCAGCCAGATGGTCTGGGAAAACAGAATAACCCTTGACATGGTGTTGGCCAAAAAAGGCAAAGTCTATGTCATGATCACGGTCCAGTGTTCTACTTTTATTCCTAATAATACAGCCCCTGACGGGACAATCATAAAGGCCTTACAAGGCCTTACCACCCTAGCAAATGAATTAGCCAAAAACTTTGGAATAGACAACCCCTTTACAGGCCTAATGGAAAGGTGGTTTGGAAAATGGAAGGGACTCATGACCTCAATCTTTACCTCCCTTGCAGTTGTTACAGGTGTACTCATCCTTGTCAGTTGTTGTATCATACCTTGTATTCATGGGTTAACCTAAAGGCTCATAAAAGCAGCTCTCACAAAAACCTCCCCAACCTCTCCCCCTCCGTACTCAGATAAGCTCTTGCACCTTGATAATCAAGAAGAACAACAAAGCCAGATCCTGTTGAAGAAATTTGAAGATGAAGAACTATAAGACAGAAGAGGGGAAATTGTTGGGACAACTGAGTTCCTCTTCAAAGACTCAACTTCCTGGTCATAAGTTGTAAACAATCCTACCCCCGCTTCTGTTAAGCCTAACGGTTTCTTCTTTACCCACCCTGCCCCTTCACAAATCTCACATTTACCCTATTTGGAAAAGTTTAAGCCTTAGCCAGTTGGGATCAGCTTAGATTGTGCAATCCAACCCCAGCCAATAGGGAAAAGACACAGAAACAGGAACTGTGTTAGGGTAAAAACCCCTTCCTTCCTTTGTTCGGTGTGCTCTTGCATTTGTAACAGGTGCAAGCAGCACCCTTCTGCAGAAGTAAAAGTGCCTTGCTGAGAAAATTTCTGTCTAAGTGTGGGTTTCTTTTGGCTACACCAAGCACTTGTTTCCAACACAGATATTGGAGGTTCACACCCTTAAGTAACCTTAAGACTTGAAAAAAAACAACATGACTCCTAGTTAGGAAAAAGACAAGGATTCCTGCTCTACAAGAATACTTCTAGTTTTCTGCTGGAAATTATTGCTCCACATAATAACTTATCTAAAAATACAAAATGAAATAACGTAATTAAATTTACATTTCTGATTCCCCATCCCCAAATTAGCTTTACTTGTTTAGCTCTTGCATGAGCTAAAATATTGCTCAAATCCGTATTTTTTCTGAAATTACCTTTCTATGGTCAACTAACTCTAAAACAAAGGAGCCAGCACTGGGAGGGAAATTAACATTGTGACCATTGTGACACAAAATAACAGTGATTTTTAAATACCCTTTTCCTCTGAATTTAAGTCAAATCTTTTTGAAAAAAAAGTCATACTCCTGATTTAATAAGATACAATGTTATAAATGAAGCAAGTAACATATATGCATCAGCATTATCTTCTATAGATCTCATTGGTTTCTCAAGTTCAATCTCTAAGAGAAATAAAAACATTTTCTTACCTTTTTCCCCTTATACACGTGATAAGGAACAGACTTCTCGGTGCTTACTCATGATGTTTGCTGCACCACCAGCCAGTCCTGCTGATTCAGTAAGCTCTGTTTGATCCTAAAGGAAAAACACATGGCTCATTACACTTGCTGAAACAATAAGCCCTCATTTTCTTCATATAAATCTATCATAGCCAGACAAATGAAAGCAATGGGGCTGAAACAGTAAATACAATTATACCTTTGGATTCAAAGACCTGGCTTGCATACAAGGCAGCAACAGAGACATTTTATTGTCTGAAAAGGCCAAAAGTTAAATGTTTCAACAAAGAAGAGTTTTTGCATGTTTATTTTCAATGGATAATGCAAAGTGAAACATCAACAGCAGGCACTTTCTACCCAATGACTTTAATTATGTTAATTCTTAAGTATATAATTTGCCTTATAATAGGCCCTCCAAGAATCCAAAGCTAAGAAAACTGCTGCTTCACAAGAATGTCCTTCTAGTGCGATTTTTTTTTCTATACACACAGAATTCTTGAGTTTCACAAGTTTCCTGTTGTGATTTTTATTGCCAAACTATTTTTTTTCTCCAAATGGAGTCTCTTGATTCCAGTCCTCCTCCAACTGCTTAGAAGCAATGGATCTATTAACCCAGTATTAACCTTCACTATCAGGGGTGTATGCAAAAGACAAAGGCTCTTCAAATATTACTTCCTTCTTGTGAAAATACGACAATATCCATTAAGTTATGGCAGCCCAACTATAACTGCTTAGAGACAATGTAAAATTCTTTAAGGGCCTAATTTAGCCTTGAACAAGATTAGTAGTTGAAGCTAATCAGAATAAAACTAAGACTATGAATATTATATTATCAGTATAAAATATCTAACACATAATCATAGTATTTTCAGAACAGGTAAGTATCTTGGAGATAATTTAATGAACACTACTTAATTTTAAAGATAAACTGAGGCAGCAAGAAAAATTTCCTGACATTACAAATATTCTATTATCAGATGTGAAAATGATGTGCTTAATAAAAAAATAAGAGAATAAGAAAAAGGCCTAAAATTCAAGTTTCCAAGGCCCAATAAAGAATAAAGAATGAAAATCACTGGTAAAAGATTTCCCTGTCTTGAGAACTAGAAAAATATGCACATGCTATGATATACTCTAAATGAGAAGAGCTACTGACACTAAGAAACAGATTTATATCTATTAAATAAAGGACTAAGTCATATCAGAAGTATGAAAGAATAAAAATACAAACCAAGGTCAAAATGAGAATGAAAGTAAAGTAACCACTCCTCTAATACCTAGCCAATTAAAGATTTTCTTAAACAAAATTAACTCTATAGATTCAAGGTCAAATCATATATATAGTTTTTCAATATGTGAGGCAAGTCCAATAATACAACAGATAATTTTATATATCAACTTGACTGAGACATGGGGTACTCAAATTAAATACTATTTCTGGGTATATCTGTGAGGGTGTTTCTGGATGAGCTAATCTCATTTGAATCAGTGTACTGAATAAAACAGATTGCCCTCCCCAATGTGACCAGACATGATCCAATCCATTGAGGACGTGAATAAAATAAGGCTTGAGGAAGAGGGAGTTCTCTCTGATTGGTTGAGCTGGGACATCAATCTTCTGCCCTCAGAATGGGACTTACATCATTGGCCCTCTAGTCTCAGAATGACACCACCAGCTTTCCTGGGTCTCCAGCTTGCAGATGGCAGATTGGGAAACTTCTCAGCCTCCATAAATGCATGAGCCAATTCCTTATAATAAATTTAAACACACACACACACCCCTCCATATACTATTGGTTCTGTTTCTTTGCAGAACCCTGACTAATACAAATAATATTATAGGTTTTTCTACTGGAATTATATTCCAGTCTCAGCTGGCAAAGCCTCAACTCTAGCTAAATCCAACCATCCACCTACTACATACATTCCCCTAAGTAGCTGAAATCTGGCTGGAGGAAAATCACACAAGACCACTAGTGGCTAGTCTCAACTTTACTATTTTATTTTATTATTTTTGAGATGGAGTCTCACTCAATCGCCCAGGCTGGAGTGTAATGGTGCAAATCTTGGCTCACTGCAACCTCCACCTCCCAAGTTCAAGAGGTTCTCGTGCCTCAGCCTCCTGAGTAGCTGGGATTACAGGCATCTGCCATCACGCCCAGCTAATTTTTGTATGTTTAGTAGAGACAGGGTTTCAGTGTGTTACCCAGGCTGGTCTCAAACTCCTGAGCTCAAGAGATCTGCCCGCCTCGGCCTCCCAAAGTGCTGGGATTACAGGCGTGAGGCACTGTGCCCGGCCACATTTACAACTTTACATTTTCCTTAATCTACTTTCAACCTGCACCTCATCCCCTCCTGATATGCTTGGGACCCTTCAATTCAAAGTAGCCTCTATTCAATTCTTCCAGAAAATAAACTTCTAGACCCCTGCAGGATGAAGGGGAAAGTTACTTGGCTACATAGGATTCTGCAAAACTAATCATTCCTTGTATCATATTCCAGCCAATCTACTTTCAGTACCACACCTCACCTAAGCCCTTAGAGATCCTTGGAGTCTCTGTATCACAAATCTCTCTAAGGTGCTGTAGGGCTTCTCAACATATCTCCCTTTGCAGGCAAGCAGCTTATTGCGTCTTCAGTTTGAAGACCTTCACTCTTTCCATTTACTGAAATCTTTCATCCACTGTTATCTCCTCTTCTGTTCTTACTTCTTACCATTTTATGAGGGTTTCAAGACAGAAAGAAAATAAATGGTGTGTGTGAGGAAGGGTCAATAAATCCTCTTTTTTTTTTTTTTTTTTTTTTGAGACAGCGTCTTGCTCTGTCACCAGGCTGGAGTGCAGTGGCACGATCTCGGCTCACTGCAACCTCCACCTCCCGGGTTCAAGCAATTCTCCTGCCTCAGCCTCCTGAGTAGCTGGGACTACAGATGCACACCACCACGCCCGGCTAATTTTTTTGTAGAGACAGGGTTTCACCATGTTGCCCAGGCTGGTCTCAAACTCCTGAACTCAGGCAATCCGCCCACCTCTGCCTCCAAAAATGCTAGGATTACAGACGTGAGCCACCACACCTGGCCTCATCCTGTTTAATTATAAGTCTCCATTCTTACCTTTGAGAAGTGACATATAATAAAATAAAATTATTGCATTCATTCTTAAAAGTAGACTTAAA
The DNA here is from genome assembly GCF_009828535.3 of Hylobates moloch. Classification (NCBI taxonomy): domain Eukaryota; kingdom Metazoa; phylum Chordata; class Mammalia; order Primates; family Hylobatidae; genus Hylobates; species Hylobates moloch. The sequence goes on along the minus strand of NW_026652293.1, from coordinate 32,420,994 downwards.
GTTGCTAATGCCCTAATAAATAAAGAAATAGTTCAGAAAAATAAAGGAAGGGAAAGGGAGACACAGAGAGAGACAGATAAACAATAGGTAGTGAAAAGAAGAATTCTATCACCTCCCATGGAGAATATGCTTCTTAGGTAAAGAGACAAATACTCCAGTACTTTTTACCCAGAATGAGCATTACAGTAATGACTTATTCATTGCCTTTTGACTTTATAGAATCATTTTTTGGAAGGAACAAAAGAAGTTTAGTAAATGGATAGATGGATAGGTACACAACATAAAACAGTACAAATGTCTTAAATACGGTTCAAGATACACGAGAAGAAAACAAAGAATTTCACAGAACTCCTCTAATATTCCACTCAAATGTCATCTCTCAATGTGAAATTAATAATTACAATAATTAATCACATAGTTCTCTGTGTTCTTATAATGTTTATATTTCACATTACATGTAATTTCTCTCTTTACAAAACAACTACACTAAACCATAAGTTCACCCAAGATAGGAAACCCTTTTTATTCATCCTTTTATTCCAAGGCCCCACCACAATTCTTTTCACATAGTAGTATTCAAAATATGTGGAATGATTTAATTATTTAATTAAGTATAGCATCTAACACACTACCATGGCAAGGATTCCAAAGAAGTTCCTAATTTCATCACCCTCATCCCATTTCTACAACTGCCTCATCAGTTCTTGCCTAGAGTGGTTCATATAGTCACCAAACTAGTGTTATTGCCTTCATTTCTCTATAAAATATATCCTTCATAATCTTAACTGAAATAGCTTTCTAAAATCATAAATCATAAATCTGGCCAGGTGCAGTGGCTCACACCTTAATCCCAGCACTTTGGGAGGCCAAGGTGGGTGGCTCACTTGAGGCCAGGAGAGTTCAAAACCAGCCTGGCCAACATGGCGAGGCCCCATCTCTACTAAAAATACAAAAATTAGCCAGGCATAGTGGCTAATTAGCCAGGCACACATGTGCCTGTAGTCCCAGCTATTTGGGAGACTGAGGCAGGAGGACAGCTTGAGCCTGGGAGGTAGAGGTTTCAGTGAGCTGTGATCATGACACTGCACTCCAGCCTGGGCAACAGAGTTAGACCTTGTCTCAAAAAAATAAATAATGTTTTACTTTGAAATATAAAAACTGAAAAGCAAAGGGAATGGGAAAGATAAGGATCTAAAAAGATTATCTCCCTGGGATGTATAACAGAAGACTAAAATTTTAACTGTAATACGAAGGAACGTTAAAGAACTATCATTTAAAATTAAGAAACAAAGATTTTATTTCTTACATAAACTTTTAAGGAAAGGTGACAGGTATAAAGATGATGTTTAAAATATAAAATGCAAGAAATTCATAGGAATCTCTGGTATGAACATGTTTATAACAGAAGAATTATTTTGTGGGGGTGAAAATTTCCAAAATCCTGGCCATAGATTTTAAAAAAGAAAATAAAATGATGATATATTAGAAAATATTATCAGTTAAAGATGTTTCCTATCTTGGCTGTGATTAATACTATTCTCTATAAACAAATTCAGTATCTGACCAGTAATCAAACTCTTAAATTTTATTTCTTAGAGATGGGGTCTCACAGTGTTGACAAGGCTAGACTCAAACTCCTGGGCTCAAGTGATCCTCCGGCCTCAGCCTCCTGAGGCTGGGAGTAACTAGGACTGCAGGTACACACCACTGCACCCAGCTCAGTTAAGAAACTTCTTAACATTTCTGCCAGAAAGTCTGACAAAGTGTTCAAACTCAACAGGTACAAAATCAAAATAACATTCAATCTTCCAAGTCCTCTCTTTCTGTTCCCAATCTTAGTCTGAGCAGGATTCTCAGGTAGGGATGGCAGATTGTATTTTTTTTAAATGGCTGCTACCATATCTCCCATCCCACATGATTTTTTAATGTGATTGTGACATAGCACCTGTGACTCAGGTGTCACAGTCACAGTAAGAAGATAATGTGAGATGGGAGATTTCAACTGAGTGGTGAAATCTATGTCTAAACCTGGGCAGACATTCACAACTACCTCACCTAATGGAGCATAACAAAGGGGGAAACTATGTAACTTCCAAGGCCAAGTCATAAAAGGCAATACAGTTTCTGACCGCTCCTTTTGGGACACTCACTCTTGGAACCCAGTAACCATGCCAGAGAAACCACACGGAAAGCCCACATTTCGGTGATCTGCCCCATGAATCTCTATACATGTGAATGAGCAAGCCTCAAGATGACTCTAGACCAGCCATTGTCTGACTACAATTGCATGAAAACCCTAAGAGAACCACCTGGCCAGGGGCGGTGGCTCACACCTGTAATCCCAGCACTTTGGGAGGCCAAGGTGGGCAGATCACCTGAGATCAGAAGTTCGAGAAGAGCCTGGCCAACATGGTGAAACCCCGTCTCTACTAAAAATACAAAAATTAGCCAGGTGTGGTGGCAGGCACCTGTAGTCCCAGCTACTTGGGAGGCTGGGGCATGAGAATCCCTTGAACCCAGGAGGTGGAGGTTGCAGTAAGCCAAGATCACACCACTGCACTCCAGCCTGGGCGACACAGTGAGACTCTGTCTCAAAAAAAATACACAGAGAGAGAACCACCTAATTAAGTAAGCCCAATCAATCCCCAGACCCATGAGAGATAATTAAATTGTTATTTTAAGCGACTACATTTTGGTGTAATTCAAATGGAACAGCAGGTTAGTAATCTGATCGTCTTCAAACCAATCTCATATAAACATTTTAAAGAAAAGAATAAAAACCTTAATAGGGACAGGAAAAAAAAGAAGACCCACAGATGGTAGCCACTCAATAAAACAAGCTTTGGGTCTCTTAAGAGTACAGTTTAGGAAACAACTAATGTTACTCAGGCAAAAAGCGAGGTGAGAGGGGGTTTTACTCCATCTACAGTAGCTTATCAAAGTTTTCCTCCAACCCACATACACTACTACTAAGTAAAGAGTTCCAGTAAATGGATTTTTTCCGACTCATTAATGTTCCAGTGCCATTTTAGTACTTATATATTGGCACCACAGGAACTTACCTAGCAGCCAGCTCCTTAATGAGTATGTGCATTATCATCCACTTGTCTCATAAACTCAGAAACTTAAGTACCATTCTAGAGGATCTCTCCTTCTCCCAACTCTACATTCAATCAAACATCAAGTCTTATCAATCTTACCTCTTAAATCTTTCAAATCCATCCACTTCTCTCCATTCCCACTGCCATATCCCATAACGCCTCCATCTTTCTGTTGCCTAGATTTTTGCAACAATCCTAGTCTCCCCGCCTCCTGTTTTGTACCCATCTAGCCTATTCTCCACACAAATACAAAACCCAAATCTGATTGTATCATTTCCGTACTTAACACCATTCAATGTCATCCTACTGCCCTTAGGATAAAGTCCGTACTTCCATAACATAGCTGACAATGTTCTGTTCTGTTTGATTTGGTTTCGGCTTACTTCTCTAGTATGACATCTTATTCTCTATTCTCAGATTCTTACTCTATGCAGTAGTCATCTTGATCAACACAAACCCTCAATTCTCAATCTTGCCTATCTCTATTTTCCAAAACACACCTTCATACCAATACATGCTACAACATGAAGGGACCTTGAAAACATTATGCTAAGTGAAGGAAGCCAGTCATAAACAACCACATATTATGTGGCTCTATTAATATGAAATGTCCAGAATAGGCACATCCACAGAGACAGAAAGTGTATTAGTGTTGCCAGGGGCTGGGGAGAAGAGGAAATAGCGTGTGACTACTAATGCGTAGGGAGTTTTTGGGGTGATGAAAATGTTCTGGAATTATAAATGGTGATGGTTACACAACTCTGTGAATATACTGAAAACCACTGAATGTATGCTTTAAAAGTGAATTTTATGATACATGAATTATATCTTAAAAACCAGTTAAAAAAAGTCTTCATCCATATTATTATTTTTAAGCCTTGAACCCTCTCCAAACTTTGCCCCTGCCATTGTCAGTTGACTCTTACTTGTCCTCCTCATTCTATCCAAGACATCACTTCTTCCATTAAGTCCTTCTGATCTAGGTCTGAGATAGGTACCCCTTCGATCTTGTGTACCTTTTACCCCTATCAGAGCACTTATCAACTGATTCATGATTTTTCTAAAACTGTCTGTCTCTCCCTTCCAGGCTATTAAGGTTTCCCAGGATAGAGATTGCTTCTTTTGTCATTGTATCCCTAGTGTACGATACCACATATAACACAGAGTATGTGCTCACTACTTGTGAATCAAATTAAAATAACTAAAGGATTTACTTTCAAAGAACTTCCACCTAGGAAACAGTCCCATACAAAGGATCCCAAGAGTTGTACCGGGACCACTAAAACTTCAGTGTACTTACTATTTCAAAGTTTATTAATGCCAACACATACTAAAGAACAATTCAAGGCCGGGAATGGTAGTTCACGCCTGTAATCCCAACAATTTGGGAGGCCAAGGCGGGTGGATCACCTGAGGTTGGGAGTTCAAGACCAGCCTGACCGACATGGAGAAACCCCATCTCTACTAAAAATACAAAATTAGTCAGGGGTGGTGGTGCATGCCTGTAATCCCAGCTACTCAGGAGGCTAAGGCAGGAGAATCACCTGAACTCGGGAGGCAGAGGTTGCGGTGGGCCGAGATTGTGCCAGGCCAACATCGCGCCATTGCACTCCAGCCTGGGCAACAAGAGCAAAACTCCATCTCAAAAAAAAAAAAAAAAGAACAATTCAGACTTAAACCATGTTTTCTCAAGGTTTTGTGCTGTCTATTCACAATCACAAGTTATCAGAAAGTTCCTATTAGTTCGATATTGTACCGTTAAAGAAAGAAAAAGTATGATTCAAGAGTGTGACTACAGCAATGGAATATCTGGCAAAACTGAGTCTGGAATTTTAAATCAACCATTAGCAATATGTAACATATCTGGCTTGATATTTAATCCAAATGAACATCTTTTATGAAGAGTCACTGGAGTTTGGTGGAAGGAACACTGGTACAAAAATCTGGCTGATCCAGGCTTGAATTCATGTTCTATTATTTATTATTATTATATTTTAATAGAGACAGGTTTTTGCTGTGTTGCCCAGACTTGTCTGGAACTCCTGGGATCAAGCAATCCTCCTGCCTTGGCCTCCCAAAGTGCTGGGATTACAGGCATGAGCCACCATACCCAGCCCATGCTATATTATTTAATAGCTGTTGCTACTTTGAGCAAGATAACCTCTCTGAATCTGTTTCTTTACACTTTATATGAAAACTATACTTTGCAGGATATTTTTAATGATGATGAAGGTATTTATATAAAGTGCCTTGCACAGACCTGATATGTAACTGCTCAATAAATGATAGCTATTATTATTCATCATCAAAAAAGCAATTTGTGTGAAAGAATTAGAACAGAAAGGCAAAGATGCAATTTGAATCATGAAACCAACCAGTGGACTAGTTTGTTTATATAATTAATAATCCATTAGGGCAACTGGTCTTAAGTGATCAACTCAAGTCTGAGCAATGAAACAGAAAACTAGGAACAGAAAAGTAACCTGATGTTCAACTTTCTGAAGAGGCTAAGTAAATTTGATCCTAAAAAGGCACCCTTTGAATATGAACACGCTTACTCACAGTGGCAGAAAAAAGAAATGAAATAAGCTCTGAAAAGAGCTTTATTCCTGCAGATCAAGACCAAAATACATTAAGAGAATAGGATCTGGGAAGCTGACATTGTTGCTTCCCCACATTCACACAGGGCTTTAATTTCCAGGATATCCATCTGGCATCTTTCACAAACATCAAATACCCAGTCAAGAGCTATAAAGAACAAGGTGATTGTTTTCACCTAGTTCACACTAAACAAAAAGCAGAGTAGTTTAACAAATATTGGAAAATGTGATAACAGATGTATCAAATATACATAGGCATTGAAATCGCTAGAACAGCAACTGATCTGCGATTGGGACTAAAAGAAGGAGCATGTTTAATTCTCATGTCTGGAGTAATCAGACTCAAAATGACACAAATTTGTATATACATGTCATAGGGACAGAAACTATTGAGATATACAACATCCCTGTGATGGTTAATTTTACATGTCAACTTAACTGGGCCAAGGAATGCCTAAACATTTGATTAAATATTATTTCTGGGTGTGTCTGAGAGAACGTTTCCGGAAGAATTAGTATTTGAATGGAACTGAGTACACTGGATTACCCTCCCCATGATATAAATACATGCCTACATACATATATATAATTCTCTCTGTGTGTGTACACACATAATGAGACTTATCAAATGAAACTGACTCACAAAACTATGGAGGCTGAGACATCTAATGATTTCCTGTCTGCAAGCTAGAAACCTCTATCTCCGGGCCGCGCATGGTGGTTCGAGCCTGTAATCCCATCACTTTAGGAGGCTGAGGTGGGCAGATCACCTGAGGTCAGGGGTTCGAGAAGAGCCTGGCCAACATGGCAAAACCCTGCCTCTGCTAAAAATACAAAAATTAGCCAGGTGTGGTGGCAGGCACCTGTAGTCCCAGCTACTCGGGAGGCTGAGTGAGGCATGAAAATACTTGAACCTGGGAGGTGGAGGTTGCAGTGAGCCGAGCCGAGATCGTGCCACTGCACTCCAGCCTGGGTGACACCACGAGACTGTCTCAAAAAAACAAAACAAAACAAAACAAAAACAACAACAACAAAAAAAAAACAGAAACCTCTATCTCCTTCTGGTTCTGTTTCTCTGGAGAACCTAAAGTAGTATATAGATTGTTTGTCCATGACTGAAATATTAATTAATACCATATTAGCCAAAGTCTGTATCTCCAATTTTGAGATGGTAGACATCTCTTGGATTATCTTTGCCAATAGAATTATAGAACTGTCTACCGCCATCCCATACACACATACACTTTCATCAACAGATAAAATGCCATGTTCAGGGAAAACCTATCCACCTAACCAGTTTATTGGCCTGATGTGAGCTCCTGACCTAAGCTGAATGAATTACAGACCCTTCTATGCTGTGCCTGATACAGATACAATAGCTGCTTTTAGATTCTGTGAGATACTTTCATATCCTTGTAACTGTTATTTTTTTTCTAACTTAGCTCCAGTGGATTGCCTTAACCTACAACAAGAATCTTAATATATCCCAATAGTATGATATAAACTGAGGCAAACTGCATCAAAATCAGTTTCAACTTTAATAGGGCACCTATACTTTCAAAGATCAGATGCTAAACTGAGATAGTCTATGTTCTACAAGTAGATAATAAACAAGGGATAAATTCATGGAAAGAGGGATGGGTCTTATATTTCGGATCATTCTAGGTGGCAGTCTAACAGGGAGATATAATTTGTATACCACAAATTGTGTGAACCGAGAGTAACAACAAGAGTATACATAGACTTCCAGTTTCTAGTGCAGCATTTAAGAAGCTTAGAAGTCACTATTCTGTCCAAACAACAAAGTAAAAAAACTGAAATATCAACAACTCTTCTTAGATGCATAAAAGAAGTGAGGTGGCCAGGCATGGTGGTTCACACCTGTAACCAAGTGCTTTGGGAGGCCGAGGTAGGAAGACTGCTTGAGGCCAGGAATTTGAGGCTAGTCTGGGCAACATAGCGAGACCTAGTCTCTATTTAAAAAAAAAAAAAAAATTTAATTAGCCAGGCATGGTGGTGCACACTTGTAGACCTAGCTACTCAAGAGACTGAGACAGAAGGATCGCTTGAGCCCAGGAATTCAAGGTTATAGTGAGTTACCACTGCACTCCAGACTCGGCAACAAAGTGAGACCCCATCTCTTAAAAAAAAAAAAAAAAAGCTGCGTTTGGTGGCTTCGCCCTGTAGTCCCAACACTCTGGGAAGCCAAGGTGGTCAGACAGCTTAAGTTCAGAAGTTCAAGACCAGCTTGGGCCACTCGCAAAACCCCATCGCTCCAAAAAATACAAAAATGAGCCAGGTGTGGTGGCGCACGGCTGTAGTCCCAGCTACTTGGGGAACTGAGGTGGGAAGATTGCTTGAGCCCAGGAGGGTGAGGTTGCAGTGAGCCCAGATCATGCCACCGCACTCCAGCCTGGGCGACAGAATGAGGTCCTGTCTTCCAAAAAAAAAAAAAAAAAAAAAATCACAGCACAAACCCTGACCCAAATTCGAACGGACAGACAGGTGAATATAAAAAAAGTCACAAATTACCTGAGCAGAAACCCACAAGCAGGAACCTCTGTGGGAATCAGAGGTCAGGCAGAAAAGCTTGAATTATAATTGACAAATTGCTAGAGGCTTAGTGTGGACAACTCTGCGAGTTAAAAACTTCAAGGGGACTCCCACACTTTTGTGGGAAGCTTGACCTAGATCTCACAGCATCAAGGGGGAAATCCCCTCATTCTTCTGGCAGGGAAAGGGGAAAGGGAACCATTTTGAAATAAGCCAAAGCATTCTACCCTTTTTTCTTTTCTTTTTTTTGAGACAGGGTCTCGCTCTGTTGTCCAAGCTGGAGTGCAGTGGCGAGATCTCAGCTCACTGCAAACTTCACCTCCCGGGTTCAAGTGATCCTCCCACCTCAGCCTCTTGAGTAGCTGGGATTACAGGCACACGCCACCATGCCCAGCTAATTTTTGTATTTTTAGTAGAGACGGGGTTTCACCATTTTGGCCAGGCTGGTCTTGAATTTCCGATCTCAAGTGGTCTGCCCACCTCAGCCTCCCAAAGTGCTGGGATTAGCAGGCATGTGCCACCCCGGCCTAAGAGCATTCTATTCTTAATACGGTCTGCCCTCAGCAGAAACTATTTGACCAAAGCCTAACCTGCTAGGGTTATATCAGAGCCTAACTGACCTGGAGAAAGGAAACACCCAGCTCCAGCCCATTCCTGCTATCCTGTCCCCTCTAAACAGGGGAGAAAACTGAGAAGCAGTTGTGAAGTTCACAGTCCAGGGGCAGAGGCTTGCTAAAAGACTGAGACTTAATCGTAGAACTATAGAATGCGCCCCTTGCCTCCAACAGCTTATCACATTACTAAAGGCCTATTTTCCGCAGTTCCTCTTACTCAATATATCATGTCCAGCTATCAAGAAAAGATTACAAGGCATAAGGTTAAAAAAAAAAAAAGTTTGAGGAGAAAGAGCAAACATCAGAACTAGATTCAGATATAGCAGAGATGCTAGAATTATCAGACCAGGAATTTAAAACAACTATAATTAATATGCTAAGGGCTATAACGGGTAGACAGCATGCAAGAACAGATGGGCAATGAAAGTATAGAAAAATTCTAAGAAAGACCCAAAAAGAAATGCTAGAGATCAAAAACACGATAACAGAAATGAAGAATGCCTTTGATAGGCTTATTTAGGAGACAGGACATGACTGAGGAAAGAATCTCTAGTTTGAGGATATCTCAACAGAAACCTGCAAACCTGAAAAAGCAAAGTGAAATAATAATAATAATAATAATAGAACAAAATACTCAAAAACTATGGAACAACTACAAAGGGTGTTAACATACGTGTAATAAGAATACCAGAAGGAAAAGAAAGAGAAAAAATACTTGTAACTAAAATGACTGAAAATTTCCCCCAAATTAATGCCACGTGCCAATTCCCAGACACAGAAAGCTCAGAGAACACCAAGCATGAAAAATGCCAAAAAAACCTATAGGTACTTATATTCAAACTATAGAAAATAAAAAAAAAATTTTTTAATCTTTTTTTTTTTTTTTAAAAAAAGATGGTTCTGTAACCCCACCACTTTGGGAGGCCGAGGCAGGTGGATGATTTGAGGTCAGGAGTTCAAGACCAGCCTGGCCAACATGGTGAAACTCGGTCTCTACTAAAAATACAAAAATTAGCCGGACGATAGTGGCGCAAGCCTGTAATCCCAGCTACTTGGGAGCCTAATGCAGGAGAATCGCTTGAGCCTGGGAGGTAGAGGTTGAGGTTAGCTGAGATTGGGCCACTGCACTCAAGTCTGGGCGAGAGAGTGAGATGCTGTCTCAAAAAAAACAAAACAAAACAAAAAAACACTATACCTACAGAGGAGTAAAGAAAAGAATTACAACCAATTTATCCTAAGAAACCTAAACAAGAAAGAGGAGTGAAGAAACCATATAAGCAAGAAGAAAGAGAAAAAAAAGACCAACCTAAAAATCTGTACCCCTATAAAATTGAATTCAAAAGTGAAGGAGATTATATCAATAATCACTTTGGGCTGTGCGTGGTGGATCACGCCTGTAATCCCAGCACTTTGAGAGGCCAAGATGGGCGGATCACCTAAGGTCAGGAGTTCGAGACCAGCCTGGCCCACGTGGCAAAACCCTGTCTCTACTAAAAATACAAAAATTAGCCAGGCGTGGTGGCGCGTACCTGTAATTCCAGCTACTCGGGAGGCTGAGGCATGAGAATTGTTTGAACCTGGGAGGCAGAGGTTGCAGTAAGCCAAGATCATGCCACTGCACTCCAGCCTGGGTGAAAGAGTAAGACTTCATCTCAAAAAAAATAAATAAATACATACATACATACATACATACATACATAACTACATAAATACATAAAATAAAATTAAAAAAAATACTGCTTTGAAGGTCAATGGTCTAAATGCACCAATGAAAAGGCATAGACTGTCGGAATGCATCAATAAATAAGACCTAGGCCAGGCACAGTGGCTCATGCCTGTAATTCCAGCACTTTGGGAGGCTGAGGCAGGTGGATCACTTGAGGCCAGGAGCTCAAGACCAGCCTGGCCAACACAGTGAAACCCTGCTTCTACTAAAAATACAAAAAAATTAGCCGGGCATGGTGGCACACACCTGCAATCCCAGCTACTCAGGAGGCTGAGGCACAAGAATCATTTGAACCCAGCATCTGGAGGTTGCAGTGAGCCAAGATCACACCACTGCACTCCAACTTGGGCAACAGAGTGAAACTCTGTCTCAAAAATAAATAAATAAAAAATAAGACCCAACTATATGCTATCTACGAGAAACCTGCTTCGAGTGTACATACACATAGATTAAAAGTAAATGGATGGAGAGGCATATACCATGCTAACACCAATCAAAAGAAAACAAGAGTAGCTGTATCAATTTCAGACAGAGCAGAGTTCAGATTGAGGAATGTTATCAGAGATGAAGAGGAGCATTACATAATGACAAAGGGGTCAATTAATTCTCAAGAAGACATAACAGGCAGGGCACGGTGGCTCATGCTTGTAATCCCAGCACTTTGGGAGACCAAGGCAGGCAGATCATTTAAGGTCAAGAGTTCAAGACCAGCCTGGTCAACATGGAGAAACCCCGTCTCTACTAAAAATACAAAACAAAACAAAAAAATTAGCCAGGAGTGGTGGTGAGCACCTGTAATCCCAATTCCTCGGGAGGCTGAGGCAGGAAAATGGCTGGAACCCAGGAGGCAGATGTTGCAGTGAGCCGAGATCGCATCACTGCACTCCAGCCTGGGTGGCAAAGAAAGACTTCATCTCAAAAAAAAAAAAAAAAAAACCCAAAAAAGAGACATAACAATCCAAGCCAGGAGCGATGGCTCATGCGTATAATCCGAGCACTCTGGGAGGCTAAGGCAGGTGGATAACCTGAGGTTGAGAGTTCAAGACCAGCCTGACCAACGTGGAGAAACCCCATCTCTAGTAAAAATACAAAATTAGCCGGGCATGGTGGTGGTGCATGCCTTGTAATCCCAGCTACTTGGGAGGCTGAGGCAGGAGAATCGCTTAAGGAACCCAGGAGGCAGAGGTTGACGTGAGCCAAAATCGCACCATCGCACTCCAGCCTGGGCAACAAGAATGAAACTCCGTCTCAAAAAAAAAAAAAAAAAACATCCTTAGCATGTTTGAACCTAACAACAGAGTGTCAAAATATATGAGGCAAAAACTGATGGAACTGCAAGGAGAAATAGACAAATAACAGTCTCCACTGTTACAGCTCTACCAGGCACCCCTGTATCAGAAATGAACAGATCTAGCAGGCAGAAAATCAGTTGAACTCAAAACACTATAAATAAAATGGACATTTGTAGACTACTTCATCCAACAACAGTAAAACATGCATACTTCTTAAGTTTACATGGGACATTCATCAAGACAGATCACATTCTGGGCCATAAAATACATCTTAACAAATTTGAAACAAATTTGAAAGAAAGAACAGAAATCATACAATGTCTGCTCTCAGAACACAAAGGAATCAAACTAGATATCCATAACAGAAAGCTTGAAATTCTCAAAATACTTGGAGATTTAAAAACACACTTCTAAATAATACAAAGGTCAAAAAGAAAACTCAAGAGAAACTTTAAAATATTTTGAAATAAATAAAAGTGAAAACACAACAAAATTTGTAAAATACAGCAAAAGCAGCACTTAGAAATTTATAGCATTAAATCCAAGTATTCAAAAAGAAGAAAGATCTAAAATCGATCACCTAAGCATCTACCTTAGGAAACGAGAAAAATAAGGGCACTATAAATCCAAACTAAGTTGAAGAAATAATAAAAATCATAGCAGAAATCAGTGAAATCAGAAACAGAAAATCAATGGAGAAAAATCAATGAAAAAGCTGGTTATTTGAAAAGGCTGATGAAATCAAAAGCCTATTGCCAGGCTAACTAAGAAAAAGAGAGGACAGATCCCATGGACATTAAAAGGATAAAGAATACTATTTATAACTCTATGGCCACAAATTTGATAACAACATGAAATGTACCAAATCCTTAAAAGACACAACCTGCCAAAACTTACCTGAGAATACAAATAGACAATATGAATAGGACTATATTAAAGAAAAGTAATCAATAATAACCTTCCAAAACAGAAAGCACCAGGCCCAGATGAATTCGCTGATAAATTCTGCCAAAAATTTAAAGAAGAAATTATACCAAGCCTCTACAATCTCTTTTAGAAGACAGAAGCAAAGGAAATACTTCCTAACTCATTCTGAGGCCAGCATTATCCTAATACCAAAACCAGACAAAGGCATTACAAGAAAAGAAAACTAAACACCAGTATTTTTCATGAATATCAATGCAAAGATCTCCAATAAAATATTAGCAAATCAAACATGACAATGGGCGAGGTGCAGTGGCTCACGCCTGTAATCCCAGCACTTTGGGAGGCCAAGGAGGCAGGCGGGTCACCTGAGGTCAAGAGTTTGAGACCAGCCTGACCAACATAGTGAAACCCTATCTCTACTGAAAATACAAAAATTAGCCAGGCGTGGTGGCGCACGCCTGTAATCCCAGCTACTCAGGGTCGGAGCGACAGAGTGAAACTGCGTCTCAAAAAAACTTGACAATGTGTAAGAAGAATTATAGACCACAACCAAGAAGGATTTATTCCAGGTATATAGGCTGGTTCAACATTTGAAAATCAGGCTGGGCACGGTTGCTCACGCCTGTAATCCCAGCACCACAGAAGGCCGAGGTGGGCAGATTACTTGAGGCCAGGAGCTTGAGACCAGCCTGGCCGACACAGCAAAACCCCGTGTCTACTAAAAACACAAAAAGTTAGCCAGGCATGGTGGCACATGCCTATAATCCCAGCTACTCAGGATGCTGAGACTCAAGAATCACTTGAACCCAAGCCTACAGCCAGGCTAAGAAAACACAACAACCTAAGAGGCAGCGGTTGCAGCAGGCCAAGATCGTGCCATTGCACTCCATCCTGGGTGACAGGGAACAACTCTATCTCAAAATAAAAAATAATAATAAGAGGCCGGGCACGGTGGCTCACGCTTATAATCCCAGCACTTTGGGAGGCCGAGGTGGGCGGATCACGAGGTCAGGAGATCGAGACCACGGTGAAACCCCGTCTCTACTAAAAATACAAAAAATTAGTCGGGCGTGGTGGCGGGCACCTGTAGTCCCAGCTACTCGGAGAGGCTGAGGCAGGAGAATGGCGTGAACCCGGGAGGCGGAGCTTGCAGTGAGCCGAGATTGCGCCACTGCACTCCAGCCTGGGCGACAGAGCGAGACTCCGTCTCAAAAAAAAAATAAGAAGAAGAAGAAGAAGAAGAAGAAATTGTTTAAAACTTGAAAATCAGTTAATGTAATCCATCACATCAATAGGCTAAGCAAGAAAAATCACATGATTGTATCAACAGCTGCAGAAAAACCTAATGGCAAATTCTAACCCATTTATAAGAAAAACTCTCAGTACAGTAGGAACAGAGGGGGATTTCCTCAATTTGGTAAAGAATACCTATAAAAAAATCCTATAGTTGGCCAGACATGGTGGCTCACGCCCGTAATCTCAGCACTTTGGGAGGCCAAGGCAGGTGGATCACCTGAGGTCAGGAGTTCAAGACCAGCCTGACCAACATGGCGAAACCCCATCTCTACTAAAAATACAAAAATCAGCCAGGCATGGTGGCACATGCCTGTAATCCCAGCTACTTGGGAGGCTGAGGCACGAGAATCACTTGAACCCGGGAGGCAGAGGGTGCAGTGAGCCAAGATGGAGCCACTGCACTACAGCCTGAGCAACAAGACAAGGATGTCCTCTCTCACCACTGCTTTTCAACATCATATTGAAAGCTCCCAGCAAATGCAATAAAGCAAGAAAAGGAAATAAAAGGTATACAGATTGGGAAGGAAGAAATAAAACTATTTTTGTTCACGTACGACATGACCATCTATGTAGAAAATCTGAAAAAAATTACCAAAAAACCTCCAGGAATAAGTGATTATAGCAGGGTTACAGGATACAAGGTTAATATATAAAAGCCAATCACTTTCTTATATACCACTAATGAATAAGTCGAAGTTAAAATTAAAAACACAATTTACATTAGCACTAAAATAAACAAAATACCTCTGAATAAATCTAACACAATATGTTCAAGATCTATATGAAAAAACAAAAGAACTCTGATAAACACTCTAAAAGAACTAAATAAATGAGAAGATATTCCATGTTCACGAACGGAAAGACTTAATATTGTCAACACAATCCCAATCAAAATCCCAGAAAGTTATTTTATAAACATTGACAAACTGATCCTAAAATTTATATGGAGAGGAGAAAGACCCAGAATAACCAACACATTATTGACAGAGAAGAACAAAGTTCGAAGCCTAACACTACCCTACTTCAAGACATACTGTAATCAAGACAGCGTCAAACTGGTGACAGACAAATCTATAAAACAGAATAGAGAGGCCAGAAATAGACACACACAAATATAGTTAACTGATCTTTGACAAAAAAGCAAAAGCAATACAATGGATCAGAGAGAGTATTTTTACAAATGGTACTGGAACTAGACATCCAACATACAAAAAAAGATAAATCTAGACACAGACCCCTATACCTTTCACAAGAGTTAACTCAAAATGAATCAGAAAACTAAATATAAAACACAAAACTATTAAACTGCTAGAAGACAACAGTAGAAAATCTAGATGTCCTTTGATTTGGCAATACAAAGTATTTGGTATTTGGTATTTTTAGATACAATACCAAAGGAATGATCTACAGAAACAAGAACTGATAAGCTGCACCTTCACTAAAATTAAAAATTTCTGCTCTGTGGCCAGGCACAGTGGCTTACATCTGTAATCCCAACACTTTGGGAGGCCAAAGTGGGTGGATCGCTTGAGCTCAAGAGTTCAACACCAGCACGGGCAACATGATAAAACCTTGCCTCTACAAAAAAATATAAAAATTAGCCAGGCATGGTAGTATGTGCCTGTAGTCCCAGCTACTCAGGAGACTGAGGTGGAAGAATGGTTTGAGCCTGGGAGGTCAAGGCTGCAGTGAGCTGTGATTGCACCACTGCACTCCAGCCTGGGTGACAAAGTGAGAGCCTGTCTAAAAAGAATAAAAAATAAAAATTCTGCTCTGCAAATGACACTGTTAAGAGGATGAAAAGACAAGCCACAGACTGGGAGAACATACTTGAAAAAGATATATCTGATAAAGGTCTATTATCCAAAATGTACAAAGAACTTTTAAAACTCAACAATAAAAAAACAAACAACTGGATCAAAAAACAGGCCAAAGACCTGTACAGACACTTCACCAAAGAAGGTACACAGATGGCAAACAGGCATTATGATAAGATACTCCACATTATATGTTATATGGAAAATACAAATTAAAACAACTATGAGATTCCACCACACACCTATTAGAATGGCCAAAATCAGGAACACCAACAACACCAAATGCTAGAGAGGATGTGGGTGCAACAGGGACTCTCATTCATTGTTGTGAGCAACTTTGGAAGACAGTTTGGCTGTTTCTTACAAAACTAAATACACTCTTACAATATGATCCAGCAATCGTGCTCCTCAGTATTTACACAAAGGACCTGAAAACATGTCTACACAAAAACCTGCACACAGATGTTTATAGCAGCTTTATTCATAATTGCCAAACTTAGAAGCAACTAAGATGTCCTTCAGTAGGTGAATAGTAGGTAAATAAAAGCTGTGGTACATCCATACAATAGATTCAGCACTAGAAAGAAATGAGCTATTAAGCCACAAAAAGATATGGAAGAACCTTAAAGGCATATTTCTAAGTGAAAGAAGCCAGTCTCAAAAGGCTACATACTGTATGATTCCAAGTATGTGACATTCTGGAAAAGTCGAAACTACAGAAATAGTAAAAAGATCCATGATTGGCCGGGTGCGGTGGCTCATGCCTGCAATCTCAGCACTTTGGGAGGCCGAGGCAGGCGGATCACGAGGTCAGGAGATCAAAACCATCCTGACTAACGTGGTGCAACTCCGTCTCTACCAAAAAAAATACAAAAAGTTAGCCAGGCGTAGTGGCGGCACCTATAGTCCCAGCTACTCGGGAGGCTGAGGCAGGAGAATTGCTTGAACCCAGGAAGTGGAGGTTGCAGTGAGCTGAGATCGGGCCACTGCACTCCAGCCTGGGTGACAGAGCGAGATTCCATCTCAAAAAAAAAAGATCCGTGATTGTCAAAGACTAGGGGAGAGGAATGAATTGGCAGAGCAAAAAGATTTTTAAGGTGTTAAAACCACTCTGTATTATATCATTATGATAAATGACAACATTAAACATATGTCTAAACCCATAAAATATACAACACCAATGAGTAAACCCCAATGTAAATAATAATCTTTGGGTGATAATGATGTATCCATGTAGGTTCTTAAGCTGAAACAATTGTGGAGGATATTGATAATGGCGGAGGCTATACATGTGTGAGGGCAGGAGGTACACAGGAAATCTCTATTTTCCTCTCAATTTTGCTGTGAACTTGAAGTTGCTCTAAAAAAACAAAGTCTACTAAAAAAGACAGAGTGTATATATAAAGCAGCGTTATGAGTCACTACTAATCCAGTCAATGCAAGTGATATATTTCACTTACAAAGTACCAATTGGAAAACTAGCCAAATTGGTAGGTTCACAAAATCATATAGCCTAACACTTGCAGTAAAATTAGATCCTATGTATGCTCCTATCTTGACAACTCTTTGCGAGCATTTAGGGCATTGTTTCTAACTTTTAACCACATCAGATGTGAAAAGAACATAACCTGAATTGTCTCAGTCAAAGTTTAGGATAATAGATGAAACAAATTCATGCTCAAATTACTTGTATTAAAGAACACTACAGGCTGGGCACAGTAGCCCATGCCTGTAAGGGAGGTCAAGGAGGGTGGATCATCTGAACTCAGGAGTTCAGGACCAGCGAAACCCTGTATCTACTAAAAATACAAAAATTTTCTGAGCGTGGTGGTGGGTGCCTGTAATCCCAGCTACTGTGGAGGCTGAGGCAGGAGAATCGCTCGAACCCGGGAGGCAGAGGTTGTAGTGAGCCGAGACAGCATCACTGAACTCCAGTCTGGGTGACAGAGTGAGACTCCATCTCAAAAAAAAAAAAAACACTACAGTATTATTTAACGACAACCCAAAGAAAATCTCTGCCTGTAGGTGCTCTTACCAGTTTGGCTCCCTTTTCTTCTAAAGTCTTTACCACCTCCATTCAAATAACTCAGATTTCTATAAACATCACCTCTCACTCAGATTCCGAGGCCACAGCTTCACCTATCTGATGTGAAATACTTCTCCATCTGGTTGTTCCACTATACCTCAAATTTCAAACAGTGAACCCTTCACATTCAAGAGGAATATTTTCTCAAGAGAGTTGTCTACTTTCCATGCATCCTCCTCTCCACCTTCTACTTATGCTCTCACTCTTCTCTGGCTTCCCCACCATTCTTGTTTCAAGTCACTGATAACTTCCATATTGTTAAAACTAATGGACACTTTTTGGTCCTAATTTCATCTGACATCTTAGCAACATTCAATTACATTAGATCACATCCTCCTCCTTTATGAAACTCTTCTTCCATGACTTGTGTGATACTACAAATTCTTACTTTCTTCTATTTTTTTTGACATCTATCTCTCATCTTCATCCCTGACTCCTCCTCTTCTACCCAATCTTAAATGTTGAAATTCCTCAGAGTTCTGTACTCAGTCCTCTTCTTTTCTCAATTTATACTGTTTTCCAAGAGAATTGTATCTACTATGATTGCTTTAAACACCATCTGTTAAGAAATTCCAATTTAAAAGAGTGAACTCTTTTCTGGGTTCTAAAGCTATACATCCAAGTGCCTACTCAATGTCTCCATGCCCCACACACATCTCAACACGTACATCTATTTTCATACTAATCAATGTTTTCTTCTCTATTCTCTATATCATCTACCCAGTTGTTCATGCTATAGTAATTCTTTATCACTCCCTCTCCCCATAATGCTCACAATCAACATTCAATCATGTCCTCATTTAATGAAAACCAATTTACTTTTCTGTCTACAACTACTATCTTCGTCCAAGCTACTATTATCTCACATCTGGATTACTGAAATATTATCTTCAATAATATTCTTATATCTACTTCTGCCTCCTCCTCCAATCCACTCTCCATTCAGCTGTTAAACTTATATTTTGAAAGATCTATTCAAGTGATTTCTTCTACCTGAAATTCTTCAGTTGTTTGATATTAAATATATCTTGATAATATAATTAAATATAATAACAAGGCTCCTCACTAAGACCTTATGAGGTCTGGCACAATTTTAACACTTGCCTACCTCTCCAGTTTATACTTTTGTCACTTTCTTTTTTGCTTACTTCTCTACATCTACACTGACATCTTATTCCTCAAGAGTATCATGTTCTTTCCCCCCTCTGATTCTTTATCCATGTGAATAAATGCTGAGATTTTATAAATTTACAAGTTAATAAATACCACTAAAAAATTTCTCCTATTAAATGCTATACAATTAATAATCAATCCTTCTAGGCTTTGTTGATGTTTATCATGACCTCCAATTTACTAATTTTTTCTGAGACCAGGTCTTGCTCTGTTGCCCAGGCTAGAGTGCAATGGTGTGATCTTGGTTCACTGCAACCTCTGCCTCCTGGGTTCAAGCGATTCTCCTGCCTCAGCCTCCCGAGTAGCTGGGACTACAGGCACCCACCACCATGCCCGGCGAATTTTTTGTATTTTTAGTAGAGAGGGAGTTTCACCATGTTGGCCAGGATGGTCTTGAACTCCTGGCCTCAAGTGATCCACCCACCTTGGCCTCCCAAAGTGTTGGGATTACAGGCGTGAGCCCAGCCAACTTACCAATTTTTATAATGTGTTGATCTTTACACTCTTGACTTCTCTATCATTTCCATCAAGACTCCTTAAAAGAACCACTGTAAAATTTTCACTTCAACATTAACACATTCTAAATATGTGACAGAGCACTCACTGTTTGAGAGCTTTTGTAACATGGCATATGGTAAGATTTACTGGCCAGTAGTGTACAAGTCTACCAAGTTAGAGCTCAATGACAAACAATGTATGGGAGCACCCAGATTGTGGACAAATATAACACTATACTGGCCGGGCACGGTGGCTCACGCCTGTAATCCCAGCACTTTGGGAGGCTAAGGTGGGCGGATCACAAGGTCAGGAGTTCGAGACCAGCCTGGCCAACATGGTGAAACCCCATCTCTACTAAAAAATACAAAAATTAGCTGGACATGGTGCCGCGAACCTATAGTCCCAGCTACTTGGGAGGCTGAGGCAGGAGAATTGCTTGAACCCAGGAAGCGGAGGTTGCAGTGAGCTGAGATCAGGCCACTGCACTCCAGCCTGGGCGACAGAGTGAGACTCTGTCTTGGAGGAAAAAAAAAAAAAAAGACCATACTGAAACAGACTTCATATATCTTTTAATGCTATTGCATTTATCAAAAACTTTCATAAACTAGTTAATACATTAATACTCTGTGTCCAAAATAAAAATAAAAAACACTCTGTGTCTATTTTGCAGGAAAGAAGAGAGGGAATAATAACATTTATTGACCACTATGTACCAGACACTCTTCCAAGTGCTTTTTAGGTATTAAACTTTTACTCTTCTTTACAATCCTAAATGGTGGGTATAATTAGGCCCTCCAAGATGTATACTACAAGAGGGCAGAGATCTTCTCTTAATGCTCTTTGTTGTATTGCTGGCACCCAGAACAGTGTCTGGGATATACAGTAAGCACTCAAATATTTGTTGTATGGATAATGAAGAAATATTTAAGGCAAAAAGAATTTAAGTGACTTGCACAAGGTCACACACAGTGACACAGCCAGAATTTGAATCTAGGCAATCTGGTTTCACATCTCAGATTCTTAACCACTAGGTATGTATCTATTAGGAAACAACATTCCTCCTTTACCTCTTTTTACCCTTTAGAAATATTTTTGGTGTAAAAATGCTTCCATGAGCTAGAAGCTGTGCTCACTGTTTTGCAAAGAAAAGAGAAAAAGGAAAAGAAAAAAATATAGTTTAATAACATATAAACACCATAGTATATCTGAATTTATTAATACTCCCACTACAGACGGCAGTAAGCACTACAGAGCAGGGAGAGAGGTATAGGTTAACAGGTTACTACTATGGATTTTAAAAATATATACATGTCTATTGTTATATATTATTATAATATATTCATACATGCTGTTTAGCATAGCATTATAATCAATCAGCACTACACAGTGCAGTATTAAATAAGTTATGCATGTACATCTAGACTTGCTGTCTTTTTAAACAGCTGAATAGCATTCCATTAAATAGACATATAATACTACAATTTAGCTCTTATCC
The DNA here is from genome assembly GCF_009828535.3 of Hylobates moloch. Lineage (NCBI taxonomy): Eukaryota > Metazoa > Chordata > Mammalia > Primates > Hylobatidae > Hylobates > Hylobates moloch. Next base: position 32,399,816 of record NW_026652293.1, on the reverse strand, counting down.
CTATCAATAAGCCTTTAGATTGCTTCCATGTTTTTATGCATATCAACAATATAATGAATATCCTTGTACCTATATCTTTACCCTTTAACGTGCAATAAATATCTAAAAGCAAAGTTTGAGAGAAAGGTAGTGCACATTTTAAATTTTAATAAATACTGCCAAGTTTTCCACCAAACATGCTGTTTGTTTTTATTTCCTCAAAGGGAAATACAAGAATTTTTTCTTCATGCTCTAATCATTATTGAATAAAATCAATCTTTTACCAATCTCACAGGTAGTAAATGGAACTTTATTTTCTAATTTGTATTTTTCATTATGAATAAAAGCTAAGCATCTATTTATATCTTTCATATGTTTATTGGCCTTCCTGCAAATTGCCTACAAATATTCCTTATATGTATCATGTTTAGAATCTTAGTTTCAGTTTAATGTTTGAGTGAGTTTTTTTATATGAAGGTCTTCCATTTTATGTAGTCAAATTCATCAATCTTCATTTTTGGCTTCTGTATTTCACATCATGCTTAGAAAAAGCCTTTTTTATACCAACATTATGAACACATTAGCCCATGTTTTCTATGCTATTTTCATGTTACTTTTGTTTGCTTCACTCTTTCATCATCTAGAATCTATTTTGGTAGAGAAGGCTCTATAACTTGTTTTTCTCACTCAATAATATATACTAGATATCTTTCCAGATAAACTACTTTGTTTGTTTTTGAGATGGAGTCTGGCTCTGTTGCCCAGGTTGGAGTGCAGTGGCACGATCTCAGCTCACTGCAACCTTCGCCTCCCAGGTTCAAGCAATTCTTGTGCCTCAGCCGCCCGAGAAGCTGGGATTACAACTACTTTGTTTTAATTGTACACATAGAATTCTAAAATATAACCATATCATAGTTTTCTTGTTATTTATCAGTTATATAAAGCACGAATAAGCATTTACATTTTCCTCTATTTTTCAACGATTGCCAAGAATGCTCCCATTAACGCCCTTGTATATGCCTCCTTGGACACGTGTGTGTGTGTGCGCGCACGCAAGATAAACATTAAGACATTAAGATGCAGAATTACTGAGTCATTAGTGTGTATCTTTTTTTTTTTTTTTTTTTTTTTTGATACAGAGTTTTGCTCTTGTTGCCCAGGCTTGAGTGTAGTGGCACGATCTCGGCTCACTGCAACCTCCTTCTCCCCGGGTTCAAGCAATTCTCCTGCCTCAACCTCCTGAGTAGCTGGGATTACAGGCGCCTGCAACCATGCCCGGCTAATTTTTGTATTTTTAGTAGAGACGGGGTTTCACCATGTTGGCCAGGCTGGTCTCGATCTCCTGACCTCAGGTAAGCCACTTGCCTCGGCCTCCCAAAGTGCTGGGATTACAGGCATGAGCCACCGCACCCGGCCATGTGTAGCTTTTTTTTTTTTTTTTTTTGATACTGACAAATTACCCTCCAAAATGATGTGCCTAATATGCTTTTGTTTTAAAAATTAATTACCTGTATCCATTCATTCAACAGATATTTAAATGTTTTCTTTCTGTTAGGCACTGTTCTAGAGGCTGGGTACACAGCATAATAGCCAACCCAGACAAGGGCACTACTCTGGTGATGAAGAGTGCAGGCTCTAAACTATGCCGGGTAGTCCCAGATACTCAGGAGGCTGAGGCAGGAGGACTGTTTGAGCCCAGAAGTTCGAGTCCAGCCTAGGCAACAACAAAAAAGAGTGCAGGCTCTAGACACCGACTGCCTGAGTTCAAATGGGGGTTCAATAAGCATGAGATGTCTGACCTTGGACATCTACTCTTGTGCCTCAAGTCCCTTATCAATAAAACAGTAATAATAATAATAGTACCTATCTCACAGGATTGCTGTGGATTGTTCTGCCTACAGTTTAGAAAGTACTCAAAGATTTCTTATTAATTAAGTTTGCTATTACTATTATTTTTGCCAATGAGAGGCAGAAATAATATTTCATTATGGAATCATCATTTTCCTGATAAAAAGTAAGACTGAACATACATTTTTACTTTTTTAGCCTTTTGAATTTCCCATTCGATGACCTCCTGTTCAAATTCTTTGTCCATTTTTTTCTGTTATGATGTTTGCATTTTTCCTTACTGATTTGTCAGAGTCTTTACATATCCTGTGCATTAATCCTTTAGCTGTTAAATATGATGCAAATATTTTCTAGTATGACACCTATGCTCTGACCCATAGGCTGTCAGGTTTTGTTTGTGGCCAAATCACAAGGATGGCAGAATTGACTACTGTTTTGCCAAGAGAATTTCAAGTCCTGCTTTCTACTTTAAAAGGTTTGTAATTACTTAGATTAAGGGAAGGAGGTAGCAAATACTCTCTAAGCAACTGAGAGTATAAGCCAAAGGCTCAGGAGCAATTTCTAACTTATCTACCCTTGTCTCCTAAATACCTGGTACACGATCTTGTACATAATAGACTCCGGATGAACAAGCATATTTGAATGCAGCAAAATCTCCTTACTAGGTTACACACTTCTTATGGGCAATGATGGTGTCAAACTTACCTTGGTATCACTCCCACAATGCGTAAAAGTGCTTTTACACAGAAGAAGCACTCGAATGTTTTTATAGGATAGATTGCCATCTCTGAACATACATGAAAGTAGCCAAAGTAAACAATGTAAAACAAAGCAATCCCCTCCTCTAAGATTACACCCTGATTTGCAGCGGCATGTAGCTCTGCACAGAGTCTGATATTTGGGCCTCTTCCTCTTAAATTCACTGTGTTTCAGGTGTTTGTTCTAGAAAAAAAAAAAGCCCCTGACAATTACTGTGTCCTAAGCCTGTCTAGGTGCTGTTAAGACCAAGTCCATTTAATATTTTTCATGTTTTAGTCTCTCTCCAAATTTCTTCTCACTACCATTATTTAACAATAAGTCCATTTCAGCACACTAGACACAGCTTTTGGGTCTCTGGATTTTATTCTTTTCCCACATACCATTCCCTGGTTGAGCTCTCCTTTGCTAAGTGCCGCTAGACTGGTTTCTTTCCAGGATATCACTCTTGGTGATCTAGGCTTACAGTTTCATGTGAAATCATGAGACAAGGTGGTGTAATGGAAAAAGTGCAGGATTGTTGGAGCCAAATGATCTGGGTTTGTGTACTGGTTCAGACATTTACTAACTATATGACCTTAATAACCCTAAGTATCAGTTTCCCTACTTTCAAATGGGGATAATATCTAACCCATCTGGGTCATAGGACTGCGGTAAGGATTAGAAAATTAGATGACAATGCAGAAATACTTCATAAAGAATTCTACAAATATATGTCACTACTATATGAAATATGGCTCAAAGAAGTATCAGTAAAAGGGCTCCACCAGACAAGTCCCTTCATGAGGGCAAGTGTCTGACTGGGTCATGGCTGCACCTTCAAAGCCTGGCATATTTGTTGAAAGAATGACAGAATGAAAAGAGAACTTATCAGTGACCTTAGCCAAATTAATAAATCTCTGGGCTCTGGGTTTCAATTCCCTCATTTGTAAAGTAAGAACACTACCTCCCACCTCAAAAGATTGCTATGAAGATTAAAAGGAAATAATATTCATTGACTGGGCATGGTGGCTCACGCCTGTAATTCCAGCACTTTGGGAGGCCAAAGCAGGTGGACTGCTTGAGTCCAGGAGTTCAAGATCAGCCTGGGCAACATGGTGAAACCCTGACTCTACAAAAAATACAAAAATTAGCCAGGCATGGTGGCATGCATTTATAGTCCCACCCACTGGAGGGGTTAGGGGGCTAAGGCAGGAAGATCACTTGAGCCACGGAGGTTGAAGCTGCAGTGAGCTGGGATCATGCCACTGCACTACAGCTGAAGGAAGGAAGGAAGGAAGGAAGGAAGGAATGAAGGAAGGAAGGAAGGAAGGGAGGGAGGGAGGGAGGGAGGGAGGGAGGGAGGGAATGAATGAATATCCATGAAATATAATAGATATTTATCTATTTGCTTCTTCCTGTCAAGCCAGATATAGTTTATGACTTGGCTGTATAAAAAGTAGATGCTATTAATAGTTACTGACACAAATTCTTCTAGGGACAGTCAAGAAATATTACTATCATCTACCCTTTAATCTCAATAAAAATTAATATACTGACAAAGTGATTATTTAAGTACTTTATCTCAGCCATGTTTAAAGTGCTGCAGTTCACTGTGACTCACATACACACAGGCCCTTATGATGAACCACAGCCCCACTGAAGTCAAGAGCCTTCTCAGAGACAAGTGCTTCTTTATGTAATCCAGACATGACAATCTACTATTGATGAAACTGAAAATCTTTTAAGCATCTAATCCATATCAAAACAAGCTCCACTTATTGGTCACAGCACATGAGACAGAAACATTGTTTTATTTAGTTATCAACAGTATTAACATACAGAGAATCCAATCCATATTGTGCATAATTTTGATGCACAATAAAATTAAAACCAGAGCACCTAACAGAGCCCCAAAGTACACTAAGCATAAACTGACAGAACTGAAGTGAGAAACAGACAATTCAACAATAACAGTTGAAGCTTTGCCACATCTACTGCAAGAATGAAAACAATTCTCAGCAATCAGGCTGTTGACATTCCAGAAAATGTCAACATCATTCTGAAGAAACACACAGGTATTATGAAGGAACCCCAAGGTACCCTGCAGAGGGACATCAACGTAAAACACAATCTTGTTGGAAACAAAAAGTAGCAGCTCCAAGTTGTTAAGTGGTAGAAAAATGGGAACTGGCTACCATTTGCACTTTTTGTAGTCATGTACAGAACATGATCACTGGGCTTCCAAAATGAGGTCTATATATACTCACTTCTCATCAACATAGTTATCCAAGAGAATGGGTCTCAAAATTCAAATTTTCTTGGGTGAAAAATACATCTGTAGGTTTCAGAAGAGGCCAGGTGTTGCCTGTTTAGTATCTCAAGCCCAGGATACTAACACAATTCCATAAGGAAAGAACATTTTTCAACAAATGGTGTTGGATGTTCACATGCGCAAAAATGAAGTTGGACCTACCTCACACCATATACAAAAATTAACTCAAAATGGGTAAGAGATCCAAATATAAGAGCTAAAACTCTTCAAAGAAAACATAGAAGCAAATCTTTGTGGCCTTGCACTAAGCAATATGACACCAAAAGCACAAGTTAAAAAAAAACAACAACAACCACCACCACCACCTAAGGCCAGGTGCGGTGGCTCACACCTGTAATCCCAGCACTTTTGGAGGCTGAGTGAGGCAAATTACTTGAGGCCAGAAGTTTGAAATCAGCCTGGCCAACACAACAAAACCCCATCTCTACTAAAAATACAAAAAATTAGGCTGGGCTTAGCACCTGTAATTCTAGCACTTTGGGAGGCCGAGGTGGGTGGATCATTTGAGGTCAGGAGTTACAGACCAGCCTGGCCAACATGACAAAACCCCATCTCTAGTAAAAATACAAACATTAGTCGGGCATGGTGGAGCACGCCTATAATCCCAGCTACTTGGGAGGCTGAGGCAGGAGAATCACTTCAACCCAGGAGGCAGAGGTTGCACGGAGCCTGGATTGTGCCACTGCACTCCAGCCTGGGCAACAGAGCAAGACTCCATCTCAAAATAAATAAATAAATAAATAAAAATAAAATAAAATAAAATAAGACAGTGGTGATTACCACATGACTCTGTGAAAACTACTGAAAGTAATTCACAACAGAAAACTACTGAATTCTATACTTTGAACAGGTGAATTTTATGTTATGTGTGTATCTCAATAAAGCTATTTTAAAAACAAGAATTAAAACTAGAAATACTGTAATTCTGATCCGTCTGACCTTAACATGCGTATTCTACCATGTCCATCAGTCTACTATATAAACCAATGCAATTCATCTTCAATTATAAGATAGAAAAATTAGCAGCCAGTCCTCTCATACCTATAAATTCATTTTATAGGCTACAAAACTATGTTTTGTACAAAATTAACAAAACCATTATTTTTAATGAAATCATATTATTCAAAATATTCATCAAATGCCAATTCTAACTGTTGGATAAACTAGGCAATTTTATTCAAAAATTTTTTTAACCTATATTTTAGGTTCAGGGGTACAAGTGCAGGTTTGTTATATAGGTAAACTCGTGTCACAGGGGTTTATTGTACAAATTATTTTGTCACCCAAGTAAAGGCCTAGTACCTAATACTTATTTTTTCTGATCTTCTCCCTCCTCCCAGCCTCCACCCTCCAGTAGGACCCCTCTGTCTGTTGTTCCCCTCTTTGTGTCCATGTGTTCTCATCATTTAGCTCTCACTTATAAGTAAGAACACGTGGTATGTGGTTTTCTGTTCCTGCATTAGTTTCCTAAGTGTAACGGCCTCCAGCTCCATCCATGTTCCTGCACAGCACATGGTCTCATTCTTTTGTATGGCTCCATAGTATTCCATGGTGTATATGTACCCATTTCCTTTATCCAGTCTGCCATTGATGGGCATTTAGGTTGATTCCATGTCTTTGCTATTGTGAATAGTGCTGCAATGAACATATGCATGCATGTGTCTTTATGCTAGAACAATTTATATTCCTTTGGGTATATACCCAGTAATGGGATTGCTTGGTCAAATGATAGTTCTGTTTTTAGCTCTTTGAGGAATCACAAAACAAGGGAATCGCTGTGGAAAGGAATCATTTTCCATAATGGCTGAACTAATTTACACTCCCACCAACAGTGTATAATAATTCCCTTTTCTCCACAACCTTGCCAGCATCTGTTATTAATTGACTTTTTAACAATAGCCATTCTAACTGGTGTGAGATGGTTATCTTATTGTGGTTTTGATCTGCATTTCTCTAATGATCAGTGATGGTGAGCTTTCCTTCATATGCTTGTTGGTCATATGTATGTCTTCTTTTGAAAAGTGTTCATGTCCTTTGCCCACTTTTTAATGGAGTTGTTTTTCTCTCGTAAATTTGTTTAAGTTCCTTTTAGATGCTAGTTATCAGACCTTTGTCAGATGCATAGTTTGCAAAAATTTTCTCCCATTCTGTAGTCTGTCTGTTTACTCTGTTGGTAGTTTGCTGTGCAGAAATTCTTAAGTTTAATTAGATGCCATTTGTCAATTTTTGCTTTTGTTGTAATTGCTTTTGGTGTCTTCGTCATGAAATCTTTGCCAGTTCCTATGTCCAAAATGTATTGCCTAGGCTATCTTCTAGGGTTTTTATACTTTTGGGTTTTACATTTAAGTCTTTAAACCATCTTGCGTTGATTTTTGTGCATGGTATAAAGAAGGGGTCCAGCTTCAATCTTCTGCAAATGGCTAGCCAGTTATCCCAGCACCATTTATTGAATAGGGAGTCCTTTCCCTATTGCTAGTTTTTGTCAGCTTTTGTTGAAGATCAGATGGTTGTAGGTATGGACCTTATTTCTGGGCTCTCTATTCTGTTCCACTGGTTTACATGTCTGTTTTGTGCTAGTACCATGCTGTTTTGGTTACTGTAGCACTGTAGTATAGTTTGAGTGGGGTAACATGATGCCTCCAGCTTTGTTCTTTTTCCTTAGGATGCCCTTGGCTTTTGGGCTCTTTTTTGGTTCCATATGAATTTTAAAATTTTTTTTCTAGTTCTGTGTAGAACGCCATTGATAGTTTGATAGGAATATCATTGAATCTGTAAATTGCTTTGGATAGTATGGCCATTTTAATGATATTGATTCTTCCTATCCATAATCATGGAATGTTTTTCCATTTGTCTGTGTCATCTCTGATTTCTTTGAGCAATATTTTGTAATTCTCATTGTAGAGATCTTTCACCTCCCTGGTTAACTGTATTCCTAGGTATTAATACTTTATACTTTTTGTGGCAATTGTGAATGGGATTGCGTTTCTAATTTGGCTCTCAACTTGGCTGTTGTCGGTGTCTAGGAATGCTAGTGATTTCTGTGTTTATTCTGTGTCCTGAAACTTTGCTGAAGCTATCAGCTGAAGGAGCTTTTGGGCCAAGACTATGAGGTTTTCTAGATATAGAATCATGTCATCTGCCAACATGGATAGTTTTACTTCTTTTCTTCCTATCTGGATGCCCTTTCTTTCTCTTCCCTGATCTCCCTGGCCAGGACTTCCAATACTGTGCTGAATAGGAGTAGTGAAAAAGGGCATCCTTGTCTTGTGCCAGTTTTCAAGGGAATGCTTCCAGCTTCTGCCCATTCAGCATGAGGTTGGCTGTGGGTTGGTCATAGACGGCTCTTATTATTTTAAGGTATGTTCCTTCAATATCTAGTTTACTGAGAGGCTTTTTTGTTGTTGTTTTTTGGGTTTTTTTTTTTTTTTTTTTGAGACAGAGTCTTGCTCTGTCACCCAGGCTGGAGTGTAGTAGCATGATCTTGGCTCACTGAAACCTCCGCCTCCCAGGTTCAAGCAATTCTCCTGCCTCAGCCTCCCAAGTAACTGGGATTACAGGTGCCTGCCACCAAGCCTGGCTAATACTGTATTTTTAGTAGAGATGGGGTTTCACCATGTTGGCCAGGCTGGTCTTGAACTCCTGACCTCAAGTGATCCACCCATCTCGGCCTCCCAAAGTGCTGGGATTATAGGCATCAGCCACTGCACCCAGCCAGGATGTTGAATTTTATCAAAAGCAATTTTTTTTTTTTATTTTTATTTTTTGAGACAGAGTCGCGCTCTGTCCCCAGGCTGGAGTGCAGTGGCGCAATCTTGGCTCACTGCAACCTATGCCTCCCAGGTTCAAGCGATTCTCCGGTCTCAGCCTCTCAAGTAGCTGGGACTACAGAAATGCCACCATGCCCAGCTAATTTTTGTATTTTTAGTAGAGATGGGGCTTCACCATGTTGGCCAGGATGGTCTTGATCTCTTGACCTTGTGATCTGCCCGCCTTGGCCTCCAAAAGTGCTAGGATTATAGGCATGAGCAACCGTGCCTGGAGATCAAGAGCCTTTTCTGCATCTAACCAACTTTACTTTTAACAAAGGATTTAAAAGTGCTTAGCAATACTCTATATTAAAACTTCCAACTCAAACAGCATATCTTACTTATTTGGTTTATTAATTAGGGACTAATACTCTACAACTACTTAACAGAGCTAAGCAATAGAATTTTAGACATTCCTCAATAACATTTCCCAGGCTTATAATTTCACTTTTAATTTCATAAAAAATACACTAACCATTGATAATTTTGTCAGAATAAGTCTTTCCATGGGAATTTACAATTTTTTAGCATGGTGTGACATTAGAAAACTTGCTTAGCTTCTACCTGTTTTTTTCTCTTCTTAAATGAGGATAATAAAAATATCTGTTCCAACCCTTTGTTATGAAAATCAAAAAAGAAAGCACTCTGTAAGGTGTAATTATTACTCCCTCTTCAATGAAAAAGCTCAACTAGTAGGTATTAAATTGTTGAACACCTCTTAAGAAAAGCATAAACCTGGGATGAGTGTTGGCAAGTGGGGAGATAGTACTGCAATGGGGAGGCAGACCCAAAGGTTCCACTCTCAAGCAAACAAACAAAAAATGTTGTAGGTCATCAGATTTGCAAAACATTTTATCAATTCTTTTTTTGTTCTGTTTAGCTTAGAGATAGAGCCTCAGTATGCTGCCCAGACTGGTCTTGAACTCCTGAGCTCAAACAATCCTCCCCCTTGTCCTCCCAAAGTGCTGGGATTACAGGCATGAGCCACCATGCCCAGTCTTTGTTTTGTTTTTGAGATGGGGTCTTGCTGTGTTGTCCAGGCCGATCTCTAACTCCTGGCCTCAGGTGATCCCTCCTCCTCAACCTCCCAAGCATCTGGGATTATAGGTCACCGCACTCAGTTTTTCAATTCTTTTACACTGAACATTAGTAGCTATTTAAATCTAAAGGATGGTCATCTGGAATAATTGTCCTGGATAGTCAAGGAAGAATTTGTTTCTTTGCTGTTACATTAAGTATCTGATTGAGGACCCACCCCCACCCCGCCACCTGCCACCCAAAAATGGAAAAGGCTGACTTCAAAATTATTTTCCTGGCCAGATGCGGTGGCTCACACCTGTAATCCTAGAAATTTGGGAGAACAAGGCGGGTGGATCACCTGAGGTCAGGAGTTCAAGGCCAGCCTGGCCAACATGAGGAAACCCCATCTCTACTAAAAAATATCCCCCCCAAAAAAATTAGCTGGACTTGGTGGCAGGCGCCTATACTCCCAGCTACTTGGGAGGCTAAGACAGAAGAATCACTTGAACCCAGGAGGCAGAGGTTGCAGTGAGCCAAAATCATGCCACTGCACTCCAGCCTGGGCAACAAAAAAAAAAAAAAAAAAAAATATATATATATATATATATATATATAATTAAAGAAATGCCAAAAGGACAAATAGAACCATGAAATGACCTAATTTAAAGCTGCCAGCTAAAAAGGTGAACTATATCAAATCACCTGACCGTTGTGTGAATTTATGACATAACTCCATGATGTCCTCTCTGCAGCCCTACTCTACCTTACTGTGTCTTTTAAAAATTATTTTTATAAAAAGAAAAGCTCGGCCAGGTGCGGTGGCTCACGCCTGTAATCCCAGCACTTTGGGAAGTCGAGATGGTTGGATCATAAGGTCAGGAGATTGAGACCATCCTGCCTAACACGGTGAAACCCCATCTCTACTAAAAATACAAAAACAAAAAATTTGCCGGGCGTGGTGGCGGGCGCCTGTTGTCCCAGCTACTCGGGAGGCTGAGGTGGGAGAATGGCGTGAACCCGGGAGGCAGAGATTGCAGTGAGCCGAGATCATGCCACTCTACTCCAGCCTGGGCGACAGAGTGAGACTCCATCTAAAAAAAAAAAAAAAAAAAAAAAAGAAAGAAAAGAAAAGCTCTGACAAGCTTATACATTAAAGACACAGCTGAGGCTGGATGCGGTGGCTCATGCCAGTAATCCTAGTACTTCGGGAGGCCGAGGTGGGTGGAATGCCTAAGCTCAGAAGTTTGAGACCAGCCTGGGCAACATGGTGAAATCCTGTCTCTACTAAAATACAAAAAAAATTAGCCAGGTGTGGTGGCGCACACCTGTAATCCCAGCTACTTGGAAAGCTAAGACAGGAGAATTACTTGAACCTGGGAGGTAGAGGTTGCAGTGAGCCGAGAGCGCACCACTACACTCCAGCCTGGGGAACAGAGTGAGACTCCGGCTCAAAAACAATCAAATAAATACATAAATAATTTTGAATAAAATAACTTAAAAGGCAAAAGTACAAACACAGGTCTCAATTTCCTCATATGTTCAATAAAGAAACTGGTCTAGAAAATCTCTTAGTTTCCTATGACTTCTAAAATTGAGTTTGAGTATTCTATATGTTGGTGACTGCTGTTCTAATAAGTTACAACAAACATATATCCCAAACATTCATAGTCTACTTAGCTGGTTTACTTCCCAATATATACGTTAATTAATTTTGAAACAATCTACTTTACAACATACTCTAAGTGCCTGGGTCCTCTGTCTTTTCAACCTTTCCCTTTTACAGCCTGTAAACATCCTCAACGTCTTTTGATAACAAACATTAAAACCTCTCCTTCAACCGTACATTTCCCTCTAATTACTGCCCTTTTGCCTTCCTTTCACAGCCACATTCTTTTAAAAGAAAAAAATTACTGACCCTTACTTACTTTCAATTCTTACTTCCAATCTACTAAAACTGCTCTGCCTAAGGTCATCAATGACTTTCTAATTGCCAATCCTAATAGATAGCTTATTTTTATTTATTCACGTTTATTTAAAACTAAATATTTCTTTTTATAGTTATATGTCAAAAAATAGTGACTAGGTTTTATGGCTTACTTAAAATATAAATAAGGAAAATACACATGTGCCATACCAATAGCTGGTTTTAAATGAAATACTATAATTTTAAAAAGAGTTCCAAAATATTTAACAGAATTTCCAGCAATGATTATTTCTTTTTTTTTTTTTTGAGATGGAGTTTTACTGTTTGTTGCCCAGGCTGGCATGCAATGGTGTGATTCAGCTCACCACAACCTCTGCCTCCTGGGTTCAAGTGATTCTCCTGCCTCAGCCTCCTGAGTAGCTGGGATTACAGGCATGCGCCACCACGCCCGGCTATTTTTGTATTTTTAGTGGAGACAGGGTTTCTCCATGTTGGTCAGGCTGGTCTTGAACTCCCAACCTCAGGTGATCCACCTGCCTCGGCCTCCCAAAGCACTGGGATTACAGGCGTGAGCCACTGCGCCCGGCCCAGCAATGATTATTTCTAAAATGTAAAGATTTGAAACATACTTTGTACAAAACAAAAAACAGAAGAATTCATTCTTACTTTTTCCTTTTTTAAAAAGTCCAGACAATTTGTCACAAGAAAGTGATAGCAGCCGCAGCCTCAGTCACCCTCGGAATCACTGTACGTCTTCATGGGGACAGAGAATTGCACTGAGGACAGCAATATATCTTCAACTGGCTTCTTAGGGTTTTCCTCCAGGTCCATCTTAATTGCTCCAGATTCAGACAGTTTTCACTCCAACTCATCTCTTGTCAGGTTCATGTCGCCAAACACCAGAGGACCAATAAACTGAGCCTTGATATCTCCTTCCAGGTAAACAAATATCATGGGCAGATTCCTATCAAGATAACTAGGTATGCAGGTTGTTGAAATGGCTTTGATAAATTTGACATCAGGAAACTTCCTGGCAACTCCACTGAGGTGCTGATTTATCAGGGCAAAGAGGGGAATTCCTTGTTTGTAAAGGTGCAAGAAGACCCACAAACCCTCACCGGCTTTGGTAACTTCTTTTTTTTGAGACGGAGTCTCGCTCTGTCACCCAGGCTGGAGTGCAGTGGTGCAATCTCGGCTCACTGCAAGCTCCGCCTCCTGGGTTCACGCCATTCTCCTGCCTCAGCCTCTCCGAGTAGCTGGGACTACAGGCGCCCGCCACCACGCCCAGCTAATTTTTTTTTTTGTATTTTTAGTAGAGACGGGGTGTCACCGTGGTCTCGATCTCCTGACCTCGTGATCTGCCCGCCTCGGCCTCCCAAAGTGCTGGGATTACAAGCGTGAGCCACCGCGCCCGGCCGGTAACTTCTTGAACATAATCCTTCCCTGAGATCTCCAAAACTTCTTCAAATTTATTCTTCAATTTAGTTACTTTCCACTCAGCCAGTCTCTGCTGTCTGTACATTTCAATAGCACGTTCATCCTCCTCATTAAACTTGTCTTCATGATCCTCCAGCTCTTCCGAAGTCATATCTTCCTATGTTGTCACGACTGACTGCTGGAGGATGCGCTGCTCCTCTTCTGCCTCCTCTTCCAATTCTTTCAGACTTTAAGATGCCCTTTTTGTGTAAGATATCATTCCATTCAGTGTCTACGTTGGGGTCCCGCATCTTGTTTCCAATTGCTCAAGCCAGCTGTGCCCCCTAATAGACACTTTAAATCCTTTTTATTTAGCCTATCCACAGGAACACTCCTTTTTAAAACTCTCCTCCTCCGCTCCTATAAAAACTTGATACTTTCTATTGATTTTCCTCCTTTTCTTTCTGTCTCCTTTTGTGGACTTTATTCCACTGTGTCACTTAAATGTGACTTTTTTTTTTTTTGAGACACAATCTTGCATAGGTTGGAGCACAGTGGCATGATCTCAGCTCACTGCAACCTCCACTTCTCGGGTTCAAAAGATTCTCCTGCCTCAGCCTCCCAAGTAGCTGGGACTACAGGCATGCGCCACCACGCCCGGCTAATTTTTGTATTTTTAGTAGAGACAGGTTTTACAATGTTAGCCAGGCTGGTCTCGAACTCTTGACCTCATGCAATCCGCCCACCTCAGCCTCCCAAAGTGCTGGGATTACAGGCATGAGCCACCACGCCTGGCCTTAAATGTGACTTTTATCCAGTCTCATGTTCTCTCTCATGACCTCTTCTGTCTTCACTCTACATGGTTTCACTGGATGATCTCATTCACCCTTGTGGCTTTAACTACTCCCTAAAACCTAGTATGTCTTCTGCACTCCATCACCTCATCTAAGCCTGAATGATACACTCAATCATCCAAACCTAGACATCTAAGAACCACTCTACCCACCAATCAATCCTAACAATTCAAACCCTAAATATCTCTTGTGGCCAGGCACAGTGTCTCACGTCTATAATTCCAGCACTTTGGGAGGCCACGGAGGGAGGGCTGCCTGAGCCCAGGAGTTCAAGACCAGCCTAGGCAACAAAGGCAGCCCCTGTCTCTACAAAAAAACAAAAAAATTGGCCAGGCATGGTGGCACATGCTTGTGGTCCCAGCTACTCAGGAAGCTGAGGTAGGAAGATTGTTTGGGCCAAGAGGTCAAGGCTCCAATGAGCCATGATGACACCACTGCACTCCAGCCTGGGTAACAGAGTGAGACTCTGTCTCATAAATAAGTAATTATCTCTTGAATCCATCCCTTCCTATCCATTCTAGATGTTACTACTCTAATTTATATTATCTTCCCTGGCTTTGTTTTCTTCAAGTTTCCCCAATGATAACCTTGTATCCATTCTGGCCCTCGTTCAACCCATCTGCTACACAGACAACAAAATAATCTTTCTAAATCTTCAACCAAATAGGCCGGGTGAGGTGGCTCACGCCTGTAATCCTAGCACTTTGGTAGGCCGAGGCAGGTGGATCACAAGGTCAGGAGTTCGAGACCAGCCTGGCTAATATGGTGAAACCCTGTCTCTACTAAAAATACAGAAATTAGCCGGGCATGGTGGTGGGCACCTGGGTCCTAGCTACTCAGGAGGCTGAGGCAAGAGAATCACTTGAACCCAGGAGGTGGAGGTTGCAGTGAGCTGAGATTGTGCCACTGCACTCCAGCCTGGGTGATAGTGCGAGACTCCGTCTCAAAAACGAAAAAAAAAAAGCCCAAATATGCCCAAGTAGCCTACTTTTTTTTTTTTTTTTTTTTTTTTTTTTTTTTGACACGGAGTCTTGCTCTGTCACCCAGGCTGGAGTGCAAAGGCGGGATCTGGGCTCACTGCAATCTCCGCCTCCCAGGTTCATGCCATTCTCCTGCCTCAGCCTCCCAAGTAGCTGAGACTACAGGCGCCAGCCACCACACCCAGCTAATTTTTTGTATTTTTAGTAGAGATGGGGTTTCACCGTGTTAGCCAGGATTGTCTCCATCTTCTGACTTTGTGATCTACCCGCTTCGGCCTCCCAAAGTGCTGGGATTACAGGTATGAGCCACCGTGCCCGGCCTATTATTTTAAATTCTTCATTGGTTCCCCATGCCCTGCTAAAAAAAAACAAAAAAAACAAAAAAAACAAAAAAAAAACTACTTTTTTGAAGTCTTTCATAATCTAGCTCCTATGTCTAAGTATCTACTTCACCTCTTGCCCTCAATTCCTTTCAGCCTACAAAACTAGCATAACACACTATTTGCAATTCCCCAAATTAGATAACATATGTTGCTCCACATACTGCCACACGTTTGTGCCCAGGTTTTCCTCTGCTTAAAACGCCCCTCTCATCTTTATCCATCTGGAGAACTGCTGTTAATTTTTCAATACTAAACAAAAGTGTCACCATTTCAGTCAAGTTTTCCTCGATCTCTCCAGATGGAACTGATCATCTTCACAGAATTCAGTGTATTTACTCATTTACATATTTGCCTTCCCAACCAGTCCTTTAATTCCTTGATGGCACAGATGTCTTATTCCTTTTTCTATATCTAGCACTTAAGCACGGTCTTGAGAGAGTACATGGGTCATGTATTGGACAGATCTCCCAGACAAAAAAATCAACACAGAAACATCAGACTTGGGCCGGGTGCAGTGGCTCACGCCTGTAATCCAGCACTTTGGGCAGCCAAGGCAGGTGGATCATGAGGTTAGGAGTTCGAGATCAGCCTGGTCAAGATGGTGAAACCTCATTTCTACTCAAAAATACAAAAATTAGCCAGGTTGGTAGCTCATGCCTGTAATCCCAGCTACTGGTGAGGCTGAGGCAGGAGAAGTGCTTGAACCTGGGAGGCAGAGGTTGTTGGTGAGCCGAGATCGTGCCATTATGCTCCAGCCTGGGTGACAAGAGTGAGACTCCGTCTCAAAAAAAAAAAAGGAACATCAGACTTAATCTGCACTATAGAACACATGGACCTAATAGATATTTACAGAACATTTCATCCAATAACTGCAGAATACACATTTTTATATTCAGCATGTGGATCGTTCTCAAGCAGAGACCATATGTTCGGTCACAAAACAAGCCTTAAAACATTCAAAAGCATGGAAATAGTATCAGGCATCTTCTCTGACCACAGGGGAATAAAATTACAAATCAATAACAAGAGGAATTTTGGAAACTATACAAACACATGGAAATTAAACAATATACTCCTGAATGGCCAGTAAGGAAATTGAACATTTTATTGAAACAAATAATAATGGAAACACAACATGCCAAAACCTATGGGATACAGCAAAAGCAGTACTAAGAGGACAATTTATAGCTATAAGTGCCTACATCAAAAAAGAAAAACCTTCAAATAAATAACATGATGCATCTTAAAGAACTAGAAAAGCAAGAGCAAACCAAACCCAAAATTAGAAGAAAAGAAGTAATAAAGATCAGAGAATAAATGAATTTGAAAATTAAAAGGAAAAAAGAAAGGAATTCGAAATGAAAACAACACAAAAAATCAATGAAACAACACAAAAGATCAATGAAACAAATGTCAGTTTCTTTGAAAAGATAAGTAAAATTGACAAACCTTTAGCCAGACTAAGAAAAAAAAAAAGAGAAGACTCAAACGAAATCAGAGATGAAAAAGGACACATTATTACTGATACCACAGAAATTCAAAGGATCATGGGTGGCTACTATGAACAACTATATGCCAGCAAATTAGAGTAAATGGGTCAATAAGTGTTGTCAAATGAATAAATGATGCAATGGATTTACAAATATTAGTATGTTCATAAATTGTTATAGAAACTAAGAGGAAACAATTATTACAGCTTAGAATTATCTGACAAGACTTCATGAAAAGCTTTGAACTGAATATTAAATGAAGATAGGAAGAATTTTTTAAAAAAGAGCAATAAAATTTTTCAAAATCTTCTTAAGTAAAATCTACAAAAGGTCAAAACGAATTCTTGGCTGTTTCAATGTATATAACTGTTACACCATATAACAAGAATGTATTCCTGCAGGAAAAAAATTGAGGCTTACTGATTGACAAATCCATTCAACAAATGTATTAGCTTACTATAGGCCTAGATCAAGTTGAAAATAAGAGGATAGCAAGGAGTTAGGGTACAAATACTTCATAATAGCAAGTTTTGGGGTCAAATCTCATTACAACATAATTACAATAAAAATCTCCACATAATTCATATTTATATAAATATTCACTCAACCAATACTTGAGCACCTGGTTACTGTGTTCCTTCAACAATCAAGGGTACAGATTAAGCCCTCTATTATTATAACATTTTTAAATAATTAAGTCAGTTAAACACTCAGTGGAGTTTATCTAACAAGGTTGTTGAATTTGAGTATAAGCACTGGAGATGAAACAGCAAGTAAACAGGCAAAACCTGAGCCCTCGCAGAGATTACATTCTAATGGATGGAAATGAATGATAAACAAGATAAACATGTAAAACATATGATATGCTAGATGACGGGTTAAGACGAAAAATAAAGAAAGAGAGAGGAAAATTTGAGGGTTATAAATTTATTTTATTTTATTCGGACAGTGTCTTGCTCTGTCACCCAAGCTGGAGAGCAGTGGCACAATCATGGCTCATGGCAGCCTTGACCTCCTGGGCTGTGAACCTCACATCTCAGCCTCCCAAGCTGGGAGTACAGGTGTGTACCACCATGTCTGGCTAGTTTTTTGTATTTTTTGTAGAGATTGGGTTTTACCATGTTGCCCATGCTGGTCTCAAACTCCTGGGCTCAAGCAATCTACCCGCCTCTGCCTCCCAAAGTGCTAGGATTATAGGCATGAGCCACTGCACTCGGCTGCGGATTTACAATTTTAAATAAGGCAGCCAGAGAAAGTCTCACTGAGTCACATCGAGATCTGCATGTCAGGGAGCAATCTTGGAATTCAGAGGAAGGTAGTTAAAAACAGAGGGACAGCAAGAACAAAGCAGAGATTAAGGGAGCGAAAGAGTAGCAGATGATAGGAAAGGAGTTTCCAGGGGGGTCAGATTAGGGTTGGCCAACTGCCACTTATTTCCAGCAAAAATCAATACAGCAAAATTTCAATACATTAAAAGAAACCTGATACCTCATCTAGAATTTGCTTTTAAAGAATCTAATCTGGCTAGGCGTGGTAGCTCATACCTGTAATCCTAGTACTCTGGGAGGCTGAGGCAGGAATATTGCTTGATCCCAGGAGTTCAAAACCAGCCTGGACAACATAGGAAGACCTTGTCTCTACAAAATAGTAAAAAATTGGCCAGGCATGGTGGTGTGTGTCTGTGGTCCTAGCTACTTGGGAGGCCGAGATGGGAGGCTTGTTTGAGCCTGAGGTCAAGACCACAGTGAGCCACAATCAAGCCCCTGCACTCCAGCCTGGGCTACAGAGCAAGACCCTGTTGCTTTAAAAAAAAAAAAAAAAAAAAAAAAGGGCCAAGCACAGTGGCTCACGCCTGTAATCCTAGCACTTTGGGAGGCCAAGGCAGGTGGATCACCTGAGGTCAGGAGTTTGAGACCAGCCTGACCAATACAGTGAAACCCCATCTCTACTGAAAATACACAATCTAGCCAGGTGTGGTGGCGTGCACCTGTAGTCCCAGCAACGCAGGAGACTGAGACAGGACAACTGCTTGAACCTGGGCAGTGGAGGTTGTAGCAAGCCGAGATTGCACCATTGCACTCCAGCCTGGATGACAGAGTGAGACTCTGTCAAAAAAAAAAAAAAAAAAAGACGACAAAGAGGAGGAGGAGGAGGAGGAATCTAATCTGTAACACAAACTTAATTTGTTTCTATTTTCAAATTTGCTTTACGACAGATTTTAATAAGTTTTCTTAAATAAGGAGTATACTAAATGAAAGCAGTCCCTCCTAACTCCTAAGGAAGCCCCAAATTTCACACAGAAACCACTCTATGATCTACACAATGACAAAATGCATATAATACTATAATGCAACTTACTTCTAACTCCTTTCAAGAGCCTGCTGAAAATATTTCACTAATCCTAAATATATTTGCCTTTTCTCCAAAAAGCTACAGAAACAAAGATTTTTGCTGCAAGCATCTCACAGGATCTGAATGTTCCAAAGATCAACTGTGATTCTGCTGTCTGCCCGCTGAGAAGTCATTGCTTTGGACCTGGTATCATGAAGGCTCGCTTGAAGTTATCTTCAGTTCATCTGCTTGTTGCTGTGACTTTGTTTGGATATGCAGAATCAAGAGTATTACTGTACTCTTGATTGGCTTCACATCAAAATTAAAGCAATGACAGTTGATGATTTGCATGTGCTTTCTGATGAGGTGTTTCTGAGAAGTGGGTGTCCTGTAACCAACGTGTGGCAAGATTTGTATACATTTTTGTACTCTACAAGTGACTGTGGCATCATATATCAGGGTAAAAGGGTAGGTTATTTTTACATCTATGCTAATATTCACCTCTAGAATGTTACCAAGGCGAGGATTCATATGTATCTCACGTGCTGTTGAGTGAAATGGGTCTTCATGGCAACCTGCAATTTCATTTATCCATCCAAGGCAGGCCAAATCACTGGCTTCGTCCACTTACCAAGACTACCGCTGAAACACTATCAAGTGCTTGAAATCATGCTTCAAAGCTTAAAACGTATTTTTCTTATTTATCCACCAAGATTGATGGGGTCAAGGAAGTACCTAACATTAGATCATTGCACATCCTATGCCTCATTTTTCTTCAATGGGAAACAGAAGGTGAGCTATGTAATGTCATATACGGAGGAACTGCAGCTGCCTGAGGACTTAGAAACAAGAGGCCTAAACTATAGCAATCCTGACAATGGCAGAGTTCTTACTGATAACATGTGTTTGTATTAATCTGCAACTTTAATAAAGCAGACATTTCCTTTTATGACTCCTTTTGCAAAATGTTTTTTAATTATATTGGAATCATATTCAATACGTAATTTTTATTCTGCTAATGGGACTTATTTTTTATAAAGATCAATTGATACATTTTTAAAAAAGATTTGTTCAGAGTAAGTAAGTATGAAATGCAAGCCTTAAAACATTTTTTTTTTTTCTTTTCTTAAGATCTAGTGTCACCCAGGCTGGAGTGCAGTGGCATTATCACAGCTACTGCAGCCTTGACCTCCCCAGGCTCGGGTGATCCTCCCACCTCAGCCTCCAGCTGGGACTACAGGTGCGTGTCACCATGCCTGACTTTTTTGTTTTTTGTAGAGATGGGACAAGATGTTGTCTAGGCTGGTCTCGAACTCCTGGGCTCAAGCAATGCTCCTACGTTGGCCTCCTCACACTGGGATTACAGGCATAAACTACTGCACCCAGCCTAAAACTTTTTTTTTTTTAATCATCAGGGTAGAATTAGTATATATAAGCAAACAATAAAGTGTTCAGATGAAAAATCATGAAGGATATAGATTAAGCACTGTATTATTAAAACATTTTTAAATGATTAAGTCAGTTAAACACTCAATAGAGTTTACCTAACCAGGTTGTTGAATTTATAAAAACTTTTAAACAGGGTAGGTAATCTTATGAGGTAAAGCGCAGGTTGCAACATTCAAACAAAAAATGGGATGAGTTCAGATTACTCCAGTGGTTCTCAAATTGTAGTCCACAGACTCGTGGGAATCCACATCTTAGTATGTATGCCCTTTTCACCATGTTGACAACTGCAGTGAAAGCACAATAGCAATGATGGGTAGAACTGCTTGCACCTTAGCACTAATCAAGGCAGCAATACCAAACAATACTGGTAGTCTTATTCTTCACTGCCATGCACTCTCAGTTGTTCTAAAATGTCAGTTTCATTTGACTGATGAAGCAATAAAAATTATTAACTTTGTTAAATCTCAACTCTTGAGTAAAGCCTTTTTAATATTGTGTGACAAAATGGAAATATGAAGAAGGCACTTCTACTGAATACCAAAGTGTGATGGTATGCAAACTCACCCCTTTTTCCACGTAACTACTGTTGCCTCAAAAAATAGAGGGCCTTAAAACAGAGCACAAATAGCAGGAGAGTCAGAGGAGCTAAGTAGGATACAAGATATGCTTCCAATCCTCCAATAATTGATGACACAGTCTAGAAGACAAATTTGCTGTTATTATTTATATGCCCATCTCTTCAATGATTGTTCTGACAATTGCAATCACTTTGCCATGTTCTAGGAACTATGCCGATCACTAACTATTGAATTGAACCTGAAATAGTAAACTTTTCTGTCAGAAGAATTCAGAGTTCTAAGCCAATGGTTCTAAACTCTTAACAGCAAAACCTCTATTAACAGCAGAATCCCAATAGGAGCTCACAGAAAAGTGCTCTGATTGAAGCAGCATATAGAAAAGTTCAGATACACACATCCCATAAACTTGCCTTCTATCTCCCATTTACCTATTCTCAATGGTGATTCTACAGGCCATCTAATTCAATCATATTTTCCCCCAGGTCTCAACTGATTTATTCTGTTCCCTTTTATACATACACATGCATGTACACACACAACACTCCCTCACAGACTGTTCAGGGGTCCCATTATCCTTCCCCTTCCGTTTCTCTAATTCATATTGAAAGATCTCAGTGAGGCCCCGCCACCAAACCACTTGCCTTTTTCTAATGATCTCTTTCTTTCTTGTCTAATTACACTGACAGTTCCTCTGAAAATGGTGAAGGTGGACATTTTCTTTTGTTTCTGACTTTAATAAAAATTCTCTCAGTATTTCACCATTAAGCCTGATATGAGTTTTTTATTATATTTATATAATTAAAAATAAGACAGACAGTGGGGTTCCTTAACATTATTGTTACTATTGTTCAATGCCAGCCTACTCTTAATTTATTTTCTGGATTTCTTTTTTTATTGTGGTAAAATATACATATTTACCATTTTAGCTATTTTTAAAAGGGTGCAATTTGGTGGCATTAAATATGTCCACACAGTTGTGCAACCATTACCTCCATCCATCTTCAGAAATTTTTCATCTTCCCAAACTGAAACTCTCTACCTATTAAACAGTGATTCCCCATTTCCCCTTCCTCACAGCTTTGTCTCTACAAACTTCCCAATCATATTATTTTACTGCTAAGAATCTCAAATCCTGAAAGGCTGAGTCACTTTTCCAAGATCACCCAGCTGATTACTGGCAGATAAAAGCCAAAAGCAAGCGCTTACTTAGAAAGGAAAACAGCAATCATCTATAACCAAATAGCTTCATTTCCTTTTCTGCCTCAATGCTTTGTTAGCCTTAGTCTAGTGCATGTCTGCAAATGATGGATGGATGGATGGACGGATGGATGGACAAAGATATATACTCATTGTCAACTGGGCGCAGACAGACAGACAGATGTATAAAGATATATACTCATTGTCGGCTCAGTGCAAACAGATAGACAGATAGATAGATGTATAAAGATATATACTCATTGTCGGCTTGGCGCAGTGGCTCATGCCTGTAATCCCAACACTTTGGGAGTCCGAGGCAGGTGGATTACTTGAGGTGAGGAGTTCAAGACCAGCCTGGCCAACGTGTTAAAACCCCGTCTCTACTAAAAATACAAAAATTAGCTGGACATGGTGGTGCATGCCTGTAATCCCAGCTACTCAGGAAGCTGAGGCAGGAGAATCACTTGAACCTGGGAGGCGGAGGTTGCAGTGAGCTGAGATCATGCCACTGCACTCCAGCCTGGGCTACGGAATGAGACCCCATCTTTAAAAAAAAAAAAAAAAAGATATATACTCATTGTCTTTTAAGCAATAAATGTACAAATTCAGTCTGGGCAACATGGTGAAAACCTGTCTCTACAAAAAAAAAATTAGCTAGGTGTGGTGGTGCACATCTATAGTCCCAGCTACTGGGGAGACCAAGGTGGGAAGATGGCTTGAGCCTAGGAGGCAGGGGTTGCAGTGAGCAGTGATTGAGCCACTACACTCTAGCTTGGGCAACAGTGAGACCCTGTCTTTAAAAAAAAAAAAAAAGTAGAAATTTGGGTCATATTCAATATGGTCAATTTTTAACAGGGTGAATAGTGTTGACCATAAATATCTATCCATCTGAAGGCACATCACCAATGGCGTGGCCTAGAGCTTGATTCTTGGTCTTATCCTATTTAACATTTTTTTTTTTTTTAATAATTTAGATGAGGTCTCACTATGTTGCCCACACTGGTCTTAAACTGCTGGGCTCAAGTGATCCTCCCAAAGTCCTGGGATTACAGATGTGAGCCACCACGCCTGGTCCTGTTTAACATTTGTATTAATGATTTGGATGTGGCCATTTATGGCACAATAATGAAATATGTGATGGGTATAAAGAAAATTATGACAGCTGAATCTGCTGGATCAAAGAATCTGTATTCGAAAGATCTAACCAAATTAGAATATTAGAATACTAAACTAAATCATCTCTAATAGACCTAAACTAAAAGAAAATTAATAAATAAAAATAAAATAGGTCAGCACCATTTTGCTGGAGCCTGCAACCGAGTGGGAGTGGAGTGGAGCGGCCATTGTTGCCAACTCTTTCCTCTCTCCCACAGTTTGGTCGGCAGGTTGATTAGGCCGTTGGCCCTCAAGCCAAGACTTGTCTCATATTTAATTCTGGGGAGCACCTCATAAACATGAGTGATGTAGAGGAGAACAACTTCAAGGGCATAGTTAATGTTCATGAAGAAACTGAAGAGTTTTTTCTAAGAATGTTGAAGATAAATCAAGATAAAAGAAGGCTAATGGAAAGTATTAAGGATCAGAAAGTTAAAATTGAATGGGGGAAAAAACTGAACAGAAGATTGGTCAGATAGAAGCACTTGAATTTTTTTAAGGCTATTTTGAATTGTTTGAATTGGGGAAGAATACACAAAGTACAAAAAGTGAAAAACTCAAGAATGAAGAGAAGTAGAAAGCAAAAGTGAAGTAGAATTAAAATAATCTGGAAGAATAAATGGGTCCTAAGTAAATGAGTCTTCACTCTCAGTCAAAATCTCCAACAGGAACTCCTGCTCGTGTAAAATTGGAGAGATGATCAGGATCTTGTAGTCCTTCAAGAGTTTCCAAACACTCTGAATCCCATTCTCGATCAAGATCAAAATGTCAAGGAGGCATTCTCATCAACATTACACACTTGATCCAGATCCCACTCTCGATCCAGATCCCACTCTCACAGGAGACGAAGTAGCTCATATATACCAGAATACTGACAGCGAAGGAGCCGAAGTCATTCTCCAATGTCTAACCGGAGAAGACATACCGGCAGAAGGGCAAATCCAGACCCCAACACTTGCCTTAGAGTGTTTGGCCTTAGTTTGTACACAACAGACAGAGATCTTCGTGAAGTATGTTCTCGATATGGAACTTTGAATGGTGCCAATGTGGTTTACAATCAGCAAACTGGGCGATCTCAAGGATTTGCTTTTGTGTATTTTGAGGGAATAGATGACTCAAAGGAGGCTATGGTAAGGGCAAATAGAAAGGAGCTGGATGACAGAAGAAATTCGGGTGGATTTTTCTATTACCAAGAGAATGCACACACCTACACCAGGCATCTATATGGGCAGAACAACTCATAGTGGTGGTGGCAGAGGTGGTGGTAAAGGCGGCAGTGGAGGTGGTCACAGACGTCGAGATTCTTACTATCATAGAGGATATGATCGTGGATATGACAGATATGAAGACTATGATTACCAGTACAGAAGATGATCACTTTCTCCTTATTATAGTCGATACAGATCTCATTCCTACAGCCCAAGACACTATTGATAATGAAATGGTTGCAATGAAGGACTTTTTTTCCTCTTTATTTTCTTTTTTCTCTCCTTTTTTTAATTCTGGATGTCCCCAAGCTTCTGATTCTTCCTAGTCTTTAAGAAAAAAAATTTTTGGTTTATTTAGTATCTACATTATACTCCTAAAGATGTAATTGTTGTCATTTTGAGTAAACATCTTGAGTATCCTTCCTTCCTTCCTCGCTTTCTTTTCTTCCCTCTGTGGCCCAGGCTGCAGTACACTCGGCTCGCTGCAGGCTCCCATGATTCTCCTGCCCGGGCCTGCGGGTTGCCTGGGATTGCCGGCGCGCGCCACCACCCCTCCCTGGTTTTTCTCCTTTGGCTGGAGGTGCAGTTTCGCCATGTCGGCCAGGCTGGTCTCCAGCTCCTGACCTCGAATGGTCTGCCCGCCTCGGCCTCCCGAGGTGCTGGGACTGCAGACAGAGGCCCGCTCACTCGGTGCTCGGTGTTGCCCGGGCTGGACTGCGGTGGCGTGGTCTTGGCTCGCTGCAGCTTCCGCCTCCCAGCCGCCTGCCTTGCCCTCCCAGGGTGCTGGGATTGCAGCCTCTGCCCGGCCGCCGCCCCGTCTGGGAGGTGGGGAGCGTCTCTGCCTGGCCGCCCATCGTGTGGGTTATGAGGAGCTCCTCTGCCCGGCCGCCCTGGGAGGTGAGGAGAGCCCTGGGAGGTGAGGAGAGCCTCTGCCCAGCCGCCACCCCGTCTAGGAAGTGAGGAACGTCTCTGCCTGGCAGCCCATCGTCTGGGATGTGAGGAGCGACTCTGCCCGGCCGCCGCCCCGTCTGGGAAGTGAGGAGCGCCTCTGTCTGGCCGCCCCGTCTGGGAAGTGAGGAGCACCTCTGCCTGGCCGCCCCGTCTGGGATGTGGGGAGCGCCTCTGCCCAGCCGCCTCCTCTGGGAGGTCTACCACAGAGGCCAGAAGCAATGTGGGGGCTGGACGTGGTGGCTCACGCCTGTAGTCCCAGTACTCTGGGAGGCCGAGGCAGGTTGATCACTTGAGGCTAGGAGTTCGAGACCAGCCTAGCCAACATGGTGAAACATATGAAAAATACAACTGACAAACCAACCAACCAACCAAGCGACAACAAAACAGGTCTACCCTGGAGTCGTACTCCAATTTTTTCTATTTCCCTCCCTTTCTGATCCTTTATCCCACTTTCTTTTTCTTCCTCTTCCTTCTCCTTCTTCTTTGTCAAATAGAGGATTGAGTTATTATCATTGATCCATACAAAGTCTCTCTCTCATTTATTTTCTTTAATTCCCACCCCCCATTTCTATTCCCCGTCTTCCCATGGGCAACCTTCCTAATATGTTTGATATGCATCTTTTTGTTTGTATGTACTTTTAGAAAATGTTTATTGTTTTGTGTGCAAAAAAAAAAAAAAAAGAAATACCTGAGCCTGGGTAATTTATTAAAAAAAAAAAACAAAAAAAAACAAAACCATCTTGAGTATAAAAGCAACCCTAGTGTTATACTCCGTAAATTTTTTTTTTGCTTTTACTAACATAAACTCCTAGCTAATCAAATAAGAAATTATCTTTTTAAAGCTTCTTTTGTGTTAGATATTGTATTAGAGATCTGCATTTATGAATAACTCCTTTTTAAACTTTCTTTTGAGGAAGACAGTAACACATAAAGTAGTTCAGTCATGTCATGTTTGGGGTGGCATGGAACAGTCAAGCAGTTAAGTGCAGAAAGTTTGAAGCTATAAAAGAAAACACTTGGACATTTCTTTTGAAGAATGGAATTTTTGAGCCCTAAAAATTAAGTCATTTTTTAGAGATAAAAAGCTTGCAGACTCCTATGAAACATGTATTTAAAATACATCTGTTAAAACTTTGGCTAGGCACGGTGGCTCACACTGGTAATCCTAGCACTTTGGGAGGCTGAGGCAGGCAGACTACCTGGGCTCAAGAGTTCAAGACCAGCCTGGGCAACATGGCAAAACTCTGTCTCTACTAAAAATACAAAAAATTAGCAGGGCGTGGTAGTGCCTGCCTGCTGTCCCAGCTATTCAAGAGGCTGAGGCAGGAGAATCGCTTGAACCCGGGAGGCGGAGGTTGCAGTGAGCTGAGATCGCGCCACTGCTCCAGCCTGGGTGATAGAGCAAGACTCTGTCTCCAAAAAAAATAAAATACATCTGTCAAAACTTAAAAACTAAAGTGTGATTTCTTTGTTAAATTTATTGAAGTTTAAGTATTCCCTTAATCAGTGAAGGACAACCCTTATTTATTACCTAGAGCAACTATATAATTTGCTGTTAGAAATTTTGGTATTGGAACTATGGATAAGCAGGTTATCATATAGTATAGAATCCTCAGAAGATACATGTGGGGAAAAGTAGTCTCCTTTCAAATAAAAGTTAATTTATTTGAAAAAATAAAATAAAAAGACCCAAACTACTGAATTGTCTGTCATAGAAAAAGTCATCAGGAAACAGGCTAATGCAATCTCAAACTGCGCTAGAAAATGTCCAGAATAAGGAGAGTGGGGATTATAATGTTCTATGCTATACTGATCAACTGCATGGTTCATTTCAACCAACATTCCCTGGACACCTACTATGTGCCAGACCACACTGAAATATTGTTTTCAATTTCAGTTAATATTACATATTAACAAACAAAAACATATTCAAGAGAAAATAAGAAAAATGTCTAAAAGGTTTTTATTCATAAAGAATCAAAGCAACTTAGAAAAATGTTACCAAGGCCGGGCACGGTGGCTCACGCCTGTAATCCCAGCACTGCGGGAGGCTGACGCAGGCGGATCACGAGGTCAGGAGATCAACACCATCCTGGCTAACACGGTGAAACTCCGACTCTATGGACTATTCCTTTGAATGTATTGGTAATGTGAAGGTCATGAGAGCAGCACATGAGGCGTGTCACAAGGGCTGGGGTGTCAGCGTGGTGGTTGGAGTAGCTGCTTCAGGTGAAGAAATTGCCACTCGTCCATTCCAGCTGGTAACAGGTCGCACATGGAAAGGCACTGCCTTTGGAGGATGGAAGAGTGTAGAAAGTGTCCCAAAGTTGGTGTCTGAATATATGTCCAAAAAGATAATGTTGATGAATTTGTGACTCACAATCTGTCTTTTGATGAAATCAACAAAGTCTTTGAACTGATGCATTCTGGAAAGAGCATTCGAACTGTTGTAAAGATTTAATTGAAAAGAGAAAAATAAAATCCATCCTATCGTGATGTGATGGGAGCAGCTTAACAGGCAGGGAGAAGCACCTCCAACCTCACAGCCTCGTAGAGCTTCACAGCTACTCCAGAGAACAGTGTTATGTGTGTAATTCATGAATCTCTATAATCAAGGACAACGATAATTCAGTCATGAACCTGTTTTCTGGACGCTCCTCCAAATAAATAATTGCTAGCTTATTAAGGAATATTTTAACATAAAAGTAATTTCTACAAAAGAAAAAAAAAGAAAAGAAACCCGACTCTACTAAAAATACAAAAAAAATAGCCGGGCATGGTGGCGGGCGCCTGTAGTCCCAGCTACCCGGGAGGCTGAGGCAGGAGAACGGCGTGAACCTGGGAGGCGGAGGTTGCAGCGAGCTGAGATCGCGCCACTGCACTCCAGCCTGGGTGACAGAGCAAGACTCCATCTCAAAAAAAAAAAAAAAAGAAAAAGAAAAATGTCATCAAAATCATCCTAACAATAATACCTAACATTTGCTTATTACATGTGGCAGCCATGGAGGTATGTCGCTTATATCAACCTTTAAGAAATAACTTTCCAATAAGCTTCTAGGTGCACAGTTAGCCGACAGCCTCCTACTGCAGTCCCTTCAGGATGCCCAGCTTTCAAGCTGAAGTCACACTCTTCCTGGGCAGGCCCACCCAATGACTGCTCATAACATAGGCACTAAGGCCTGGCCATTTCTGTCCAATGCAGGACTCCTTTAATGAACAATTTTTGTTCGACTCTTCACTGTGTTGTCTGAGACTCTGTCAGACCTGCATCGCACTCTGAGACTCTCCCTGACAATTGTGCCTCCTCCCCCTTTCCTTTCGCAGAAGTCCTCTCCTACTTCATATATCTCTTATAGTCCTGTCTCAGCAGCTGCTTCCTGAAGGATTCAAACTGGCACAGCTGGTACTAGAAATTGACTGAGAAAGGAGGTAAGATGGGGCTTAGGAACTAGATAACTTACTGCCCAACTGACAATGAAGCTCTCATCCCAGGTGGTACGTGAGGCATGATAGGCCCTGGCACAAGCTGGTGGCCCAAGTGTTAACACACAAGTTATGACTTGGGAGAATGTTCCCAGAGAGGAACACTCAAACTGGTGTAAAGATTCAGATATTTGGGAAGGGGAACATAAAACATACAAGAATAGCCGGGCGCAGTGGCTCACGCCTGTAATCCCAGCACTTTGGGAGGCTGAGGCGGGCGGATCATGAGGTCAGGAGATCGAGACCATCCTGGCCAACATGGTGAAACCCCGTCTCTACTGAAAATACAAAAAATTAGCCGAGCATGGTGGCAGGCGCCTGTAGTCCCAGCTGCTCGAGAGGCTGAGGCAGGAGAATGGCGTGAACCTGGGAGGCAGAGCTTACAGTGAGCCGAGATCACGCCACTGCACTCCAACCTGGGTGACTCAGTCTCAAAAAAAAAAACAAACAAAAAAAAAACAAGAACAATAAAGTTGGCTAGCTGTTAGATTGCCCAGGCTCCCTAGAAAGGGCAGCTAACAAACAACTGAAAACTAAGCGTGAAGGTCAGAGGGCTCTTTGGTAGCTGACAAACAGGTCCTTATCACCTACGAAGGGAGGCAGTAAAAGATGAAGAACAAACTCAGGATGGCTACAGACCACTGCTTCACGGTGGCTGAATGCTCAGCCAAGGCAGGTTTGTTATGCCAAGGTCAGGATCCTGATTTGGAAAACATAGAGGCCTGATAGACAGGTTAGAGATAGATGGCTGCCCCCAAAGATTGTCATTTCCAAATCCTTTGAACTCTGAGTCTTCAGGGATGAGTTAGCACTCCCTGCTGTGCAGAAGCACACTTCAGAGGTCTGTCATCTGCAAGGCAACACAGGGGCTCCCTCAGGATCTGTCCCTATCTGGATTCCTAGATGCCATGATAATAGCTAGTGCTAACCCTGCCAAGGACATCTTGGACCTCATAAAGGAGAACAGGGACTATAATCCCCAAAAGAATGGCAAGAATTAGCCAGGGTACCAGCAGGACTGGCAAAAACCACAGTGCTAGATTTTCAAGGTGCTTAATCAAGCAAGCAGGAACATTAGACTGACTAAGGTCAAGTTTACTGGTTGAGAAAGGGGCTGTCTCAGGATATGAGAATTAACACTGTGGCAGGGACCTGGGAGATGGTATAAACTTGCTGTCAGGGTGGCTCCTAGCAGCCTGGAGAAAATGATGGCCCAACCTAAGTCAGGCTGAAATGACTGAATTGACATAGCAGAGAGCAGAGGACAGGATTAAAAGGCTCAGGAAAGTGGGTATGATAGAGTTGTGTATACCATGTGAGGAGAGAAGACCATTCATCAAAGCCATCAGGAATATACTGGGGAGAGAGGCACCAGTATCACTAAGTTCAGTGGTGGCGCTCCTCTAAAGGAAAGGCTCATTGTTAGCAATAGGGGCCAGGTGGTGGCACTTAAACACCAGAAGCTAGTAAACTCTTACCATTATGATTCATGCAGAAAGACAGCCAATAAGACTTAACTTTCAGGGAGCTGTGGAGATAGTTAAGAGAATACGGTGCAGGCTGGGCACTGTGGCTCATTCCTGTAATCCCAGCACAATCTGGGAGGCTGAGGTGGGTGGATCACTAAGGTCAGGAGTTCAAGACCAGCCTGGCCAACATAGTGAAAACCCCCGTCTCTACTAAAAATACAAAAATTAGCCGGGTGTGGTGGTGGGCACCTGTCATCCCAACTACCAGGGAGGCTGAGACAGGAGAATCACTTGAACACGGGAGGTGGAGGTTGCAGTGAGCTGAGACCACACCACTGCACTACAGCCTGGGCAACAGAGACTCCATCTCAAAAAAAAAAAAAAAAAAAAAAGAGAATATGGTGCCATAAGGAAAAAAACAGACAGGTAGTCAAAATCAGTGCTGCTTAATATATACAATCAAAACAAGGCAAGAATTGGATAAGCAGGAGGCTGAGGGTGATTACACCAATAAAAACCTACCATGCCTTTCCCAGTTCCTGGACCTGAGCCAGTTTTCAGATCTAAACTCATATATATATGTAAAATTATTCCCAAGTCCATCCCGAAAGGAACCTATGGCCATTTACTCAGGCAACTATAAAGTGGGGAAAGGAAAATACCCAGACATTTCAAAGACTATGGGTCACAGAGTCTGACTTGATGGTGGTATACAGAAACATGGAGCATCATTGTGGCCCTATTATAGCAGTAGAAATACAGGAACCAAGTAATAAATGGAGTCCTGGCCAAAGTCTATCTTTTAATGGGTCTACTGGTCCACAGACCTACCCAGCAGTCACTTCCCCAGTCCCTCAATGTATAAATGGGATTGGCATACTTGGCAGCTGGGGTAACTCCCACCCCGGGTCTTTGACCTGAGGAATAAGAGCTAACAGACACAGAACGGCCAAGTGAAACCTTCTGAAAATAGCTCTCCATCCCCTGGGTGTAAATCAAAACCAAAATTGTGTAGGGGGCAGAGGTAAAGGGGATGGCAATGATTAGTGTCACCTTTAAGGATCTCAAAGATTCAAGGGCAGTAGTCCCTAAATATATCCATGTAATTCAAAAGTCTGGCCCCTGCAGGAACCAGTTGGATCTACCACAAGCTCAAACAAGTAGCAGCCATGACCACATTGCCATGCTAGATGTAGTATGTTTGTTGCAGCAGATAAATATAGCCTTGGGTACACGGCATGCAGCCATTTATATGGCAAGTAAGTTCCTTTCTATCCTAATCAGAAAAGAGGATCAGAAGCAGTTCACTTTCACAATGAACAAACAATAAAATGCATTCATGGTTTTGCTTAGGGGCTATGTTAACTCTACTCTATCATAATACAGTCTGCAGAGATCTAGACTCAGAACAGCATATAGATCCACTACGTCAGTGATACATGCTGATCTTGCAAGATGCGCAAGAGGTGGCTAACATACTGAAAGACTTGGTGAGGTACATGTGTTCCAAAGAGAGTAAAGAAAAACCCTACAAATATTCAGGGATCTACCATTTCAGCGAAGTTTTAAGAGTTCAGTGGTGGCAATCATGCCAACACATCCCCTCCAAAGCAAAAGACAAATTGCTGCATCTTGCATCCCCGACTACAAAAAAGGAAGCACAATGTCTGGTAGGCTCCTTCAGATTCTAGAAGTAACACATTCTATACCCAGGAATACTGCTGTGGCCCATATACTGGTTGACATGAAAGGCTGCCAGTACTGAGTAGGGGCAACAACTCTGCAGCAAGTCCAGGCTGTAGCGCAAGCAATCTCTATGCTGTTGGAGGTACCAATGGTGAGAAAAGATGCAGTGTAGCGTTTATAGCAAGGAAGAGAATCAAAATGCAGGCCCCTAGAGTTCTGCAGGAAGGCCATGCTATTAGAAAAACAGCTCCTGGTGTGCAACTGTGTCCTATTAAGAGATACAATGCTTCATCACTGGGCACCATGTGTCCAGACTTTCCATAATGATCTGCATTCACTAGGACTCGCCAGGTCATAAAGCCAGGTGAGCATAGCAGCAATACATTATAAGATAGGAATGGCACATCAAGGATCAAAATGAAACAGAACCAAAAGGCACAAGGAGACTGCTATAAGCAGGCAGCCAAGACTTCCCTGGCACTCACCATACCAGCACCATTTCCTCAGCTCACATTTATAGCTGTTTGGGGTATCCTATAAGACCAATTTAAGAAGGAGAAAAAAGCCAAAGTTTTGCTTATAAGTAGGTCAGCTCAGTATGTGAATGCAAGCTGAAAAAAACAACGGAGTTCATTATAGCCACACTTAGGGGTGACCTTGACAATGAAAAGGGAAAATCTTCTTAACAGACAGAGCTTTGAGTCGTGCACTTGGTTATGAATTTTATGCAGAAAGAAAAGTGGCCTGGGGTGAGAATATATAGACTCACAGGCAATGGCAAGTAGACTGGCCAACTGGTTAGAGGCCTTTAAGAAGGACAAAGGCAAGAGGTATGGGTGGAGGCAAATGAATGAACATATGGGAGTGGGTGGAAAGTATGAAAATCTTTGTTTCATGTGTTAATGCCCACCAGAAAGTATCCAATACAGAAGAGCCAATGAACAGCCAAGGAGACAAAATGACTCAACTAGCTGACCAAAAGTCACCCAGAAGTGGCAAGATGGGGACATAAATGGAGAGGTCACTGTGGCAGAAATTGAGATGGAAGCAGAGAAGGAGACATGGACTCCCATTTACCAAGGCCAACTCTGAACATCCAACCTATGAGCAACAAAGACCAAAAACAAGCCCCCATATAGCATTATGCCTCAGGCAGACCAACAGACTATTAAGTGGCAAGCTGACTACACTGTGCCTCTTCCATCTTGGATGGGCCAGTGATTGATCTTCACAGGATTAGACGCTTATTCCAGGTATGGGTTTGCCTTTCCTGTCCAGAGACCTAGCCAGTATCACTAAATATGGACTTATACGGCACTTAATCAACAGACATGGAATCCAGCCAAGGGAATCACTTCACAGTGAAAGATTTGTGGCAGTAGGCCCATAACCATAAGCTCCAGCAGTTATATCCATAACAGCTCCATACAAAAGGACCAGTCTTAGAGAGTATTGGAATGGTCTGCTGAAGGCACAGCCAATGTACTAGCTCAGAGACAAAAACGGTGTGCTATCCTCTTGTATGCAGTACATGCACTGATTTAGAGCTAGGATCCCAGTAAGAATACATGGGTCTGAGAACCAAGAAGTGGAAAGGGAAATAGCCCCTACTTGCCATCATTCCCAATGATCTACTTTGTGCTTCCCATCTCTGCAATGTGGGGCTCTGTGGAGTTAGAAGTCCTGGTACCCAAAGCGGGCACACTTTTGCCAGGAGACACATGAAAGGTCACAGTGAACTACAATTTACAGCTGCAGCCTGAATATTGAGTATTCCTTGTGTCCAAGGACTAGAAAGCAGTAAGACGAATGCCCATCTTGGCAAGATTAATTAACCCTCATCCTCAGGAGGAAGTAGGGCTGCTGTTACACAAAGGGAACAAGAAGGAATATGTGTGGGACTCAGATGATTCCCTAGAATACCACTTAATACTCCCTGCCCAGTAGTGACTATGAATGGACAAATGCAACCACTCCAGTCTCAGACTCCTCAGAAATGAGGGTTTGGGTCAAACCACTAGGTAAACAACCAACACCAGCAGAAATGATAGTTGAGGGCAAGGGCAATTTAGACTACATAGTGGAGATGGCTCTAGAACCTTGTGGCTCTGAGACCAGCTACGGTGATGAGCCTGAGGCCTGTCTCACTAATCTCTTTCTACATTTCCTCCCTTGGAGGAGCTGCTCTCAGAAACTGTGAAGATATGGATCTGTGCATCATGAGAAATGGACTGTAGCAATCACTTGGATCTTCCTTCAAAAAAGAATTGCCATTCAGGTCCAAGAAGTTTGGTTAGCTAACAGCCTCCAGCTGCAGCATGTTCAGAATTGATCTCAGCTTCCCAGTCATGACCATGCTCTCCTTGGGCAGCTCTAGCCAGTGACTAAACATGGTGGGTGTACTAAAATCTGGCCATTTCTGCCCATGCAGGACTCCTCTAACAGGCAATATGTGCTCTGAAGTTCCCTGTTAGGTTGACTGAGCTTTCAGATCTGCATCACAGACTGAGGCTCTCCCTAGCCAATTCTGCTTTCTCCCCATTTCCTTTCATAGGCATTCCATCGCATAAAACCTCTTGCACTACTACATCCATTTCAATGTCTGCTTCCCAGGGGACCTGAACCAATACACTATGTAATTAGCTATTTACATGTAACTGTTCATTTAACCCACTGATGTATTATTGTTAGTCCCATTTTACAGGTGAGAAAACTGAGGCACAAAGAAGTTATTAACTTGCCCAAGATCACAAAGTGAAAGGAGAATTAAATTTGAACCCAGACAGTTTGACTCTAGAGCCTGTAATTTAATCACTATGCTGGGAGAGACAGGATACTGTCTTGTCATCTTTAGATATTAAGAGTGATTATTTATTCTGTGTAATTTTAAAGAGTAAAAGAGCAAAAGGATATACACTAGAGGAAAAGCTAGATTTTTGGCTGAATATAAAAAGAAATAATACTGCTAATAGTCTAATAACGTGCAGAATGAGCACCTTCAGGAAGTAATCAGGGCCTATCATCTGAGAGTTCAAAGTCTTGGATATGGTGAGGGTGAGACTTTAAAAAACAGATAAAAGTTGACCTACAACAGTAAAAGGTGTTAATTACTAAGGCCTACGTGGAAAAAAAGGGTTCCACAACCAAATAAGTTTGGGTAATATAACCAGGCACAGTGGCTCATGCCTGTAATCCCAGTACTTTGGGAGGCTGAGGCAGGTGGATCACCTGAGGTCAGGAGTTCGAGATCAGCCTGGCCAACATGGTGAAATCCCATCTCTACTAAAAATACAAAAATTAGCCGGACATGGTGGTGCATGCCCGTAATCCCAGCTAATCAGGAGGCTGGGGCAGGAGAATTGTTTGAACCTGGAAGGCAGAAGTTGCAGTTAGCCAAGATGGTGCCGCTGCACTCCAGCCTGGGTAATAAGCAAAACTCCATCTCAAAAAAAAAATTGGGGTAATACATAGCTGAACAAAGTTAAACAAGTTTCTTCTATTCTTCAGTCTTTAGAATACTAATGTGCATTTGCAAACTTCTACCTGAGGGATATAGTAAGCTGAAAACCCAAACTTATTTGACTAAAGAACATTTCCTTGCTCCTAGGGAACATACTGTAGAAATCCTGGATGGGCCCGGAGCGGTGGCTCATGTCTCTAATCCCAGCACTTTGGGAGGCCGAGGCAGGCGGATTACTTGAAGTCAGGAGTTCCAGACCAGCCTGACCAACATGGTGAAATCCTGTCTCTACTAAAAATACAAAAAATTAGCCAGGTGTAGTGGTGGGTGCCTGTAGTCCCAGCTACTCAGGAGGCTGAGGTAGGAGAATTGCTTGAACCCGGGAAGCGGAGGTTGCAGTGAGCCGAGATCACACCACTGCACTCCAGCATGGATGACAGAGCGAGACTCCATCTCAAAAAAAAAAAAAAAAAAAAAAAAAGAAAAGAAAAAACACACATACACACACACATAGACACATGACAAGATTCACAGGATGGGCCGGGCGCGGTGGCTCACACTTGTAATCCCAGCACTTTGGGAGGCCGAGGCGGGCGGATCACGAGGTCAGGAGATCGAGACCACGGTGAAACCCCATCTCTACTAAAAATACAAAAAAAAGTTAGCCGGGTGTGGTGGCGGGCGCCTGTAGTCCCAGCTACTCAGAGAGGCTGAGGCAGGAGAATGGCGTGAACCCGGGAGGCGGAGCCTGCAGTGAGCCGAGATTGCGCCACTGCACTCCAGCCTGGGCGACAGAGCGAGACTCTGTCTCAAAAAAAAAAAAAAAAAAAAAGATTCACAGGATGAAAAAAGTGTGGACTTTCTAGTCAGAGATATATGAGCTTGATATATAAGTCTGAATCATGAATGTGGGCTTAAGCTTAGGAAAAGCAATAAAATTCTCCAAGCCTCAGTTCCCTCAGCTGTAAAATGCATAATAATACAATGACCTTATAATATCCTTAGTAAGAGTTAGAAATAACATATGTGAAACACTTACCAGAAAGATGGCACACTATAGGGAAAGCTTTTATATTCCACAAAAAGTAATACAAGGTAAAAGAATCAAGGAAAACTCCATAAACCTGGAATCTTGGAAGAACCGGATGCAAAAACAGGAGTGAGGAAGATCAGCTTGCAACCAAATCATGAAGGCTGTATGCCAGGTTAAAGAATCTCAACCTTGCTTTTTAAACACTGAGCAGAAATTTCCAAGAGTGACCTCACAATAACTTCAAAAATAATTTACCTAGGCTACTACTACTAAAAAAAAAAAAAGACAATTATCACCAGAATCACAAAAAGGCCTACATGATGTATTGTGAAGTTCAAGTTTCAAACTGGCAGTGTTTTATTTTAATTACCTTTTAGGAACTGTTTCTCCTGCTCAACTGAAAATGAAAAATGGAGACTAAAGTTTGTATAAATCCTGACAGGGTGTTTTTACAAAATTTTGACATTGCTTGTTCTTTTTTTTTTTTTTTTTTAAGACAGGATGTTCCCCTGTTGCCCAGGTTGGAGTGCAGTGGCGCGATCTCGGCTCACTGCAGCCTCCCCTCCGGGTTCCCAGGTTCAAGCGATGCTCCTGCCTCAGCCTCCTGAGTAACTGGGACTACAGGGGTCCACCGCCACGCCCAGTCAATTTTTTTTTTTTTTTTTTTTGAGACAGAGTCTCGCTCTTTCGCCCAGGCTGGAGTGCAGTGGCGGGATCTCGGCTCGCTGCAAGCTCCGCCTCCCGGGTTCACGCCATTCTCCTGCCTCAGCCTCCCAAGTAGTTGGGACTACAGGCGCCCGCCACCGCGCCTGGCTGATTTTTGTATTTTTTAGTAGAGACAAGGTTTCACCGTGTTAGCCAGGATGGTCTCGATCTCCTCACCTCGTGATCCACCCGCCTCGGCCTCCCAAAGTGCTGGGATTACAGGCATGAGCCACCGTGCCTGGCCCTATCTATCTATCTATCTATCTATCTATCTATCTATCTATCTAATCTATCTTATCTATCTATCTAATCTATCTTATCTATCTATCTATCTATCTATCTATCTATCTATCTATCTATCTATCTATCTATCTATCTATCTATCTATCTATCTATCTATCTATCTATCTATCTATGTATCTATCTATTTAGAGATGAGGTCTCACTATGTTGCCCAGGCTGGAGTGCAGTGGCTATTCTCAGACATGATCCCACCACTGATCAGCATGGGAGTTTTGAGCTGCTCCATTCCCAACCTGGGCCAGTTCACCCCTCCTTAGGCAACCTGGTGGTCTCCCACTTCCAGGAGGTCAACCCCTCCCAGGAGGGTCACCATACTGATGCCAAACTTAGTGCAGACACTGATCAGCATAGCACACTACAGCCCAGAACTCCTGGGCTCAGGCAATCTTCCCATCTCAGCCTCCCAAGTAACTGAGACTACAGGCACATGCCACCACACCAGTTTATTTTAATAAAGAGAATTTTGAGATAGACTCTGTTGGGCTATGAAACAAATCATAAAAATATGTACAATTTACTCTTTCTTCATTTTAATAAAATGAAATCTCACAGATAAACACCAAACTTTAATCATGAAAGGTTAGAAAAGAACCAAACTATATTGCAAACAGAAATGCATACCTTTTCATTAATCCTACCAAAAAGGCTCCAGAACTTCTGTTTTTGTAACTTTATACGGAAACTATACCATCCAAAGGAACTAAAGGATTGTATAATAAACCAGAACAAGTCTTTCAGTTCAAAATCACCACTACAGGCTGGGCACAGTGGCTCACACCTGTAATCCCAGCACTTTGGGAGGCCAAAGCAGGTGGATCACGAGATCAGGAGTTCAAGACCAGCCTGGCCAAGATGGTGAAACCCCGTCTCTACTAAAAATACAAAACTTAGCCAGGCATGGTGGCGGGGCATACCTTGAATGAGTAACGAAAACATCAGGTAATATTCTACATACAAGACAATGACATTTGTATTTATATAAAATTATGTATCATTGAGAGGTAACGGCAATTCTTAAAATCTTTCATGCCTGACTGCCTAGAAATGTTAATATGAAACTAGACTGTAAATTTTTAGAAACGTTTCAGTAGAGTTAAAGAAAAACTAAACTTAGGCATTACAATTGCCTTTTCTTAAGAAATATTCATATTGCCCAGGCGCGGTGGCTCACGTCTATAATCCCAGCACTCATTCAAGGTATTAAAGCCTTCCTATGAGGTTTTTTAGGACACAGTTCAAAGTCAGCAATAATTACTTGCTAATGTTTCTAAACTTTTTTTCAAACCAGTTAGGAAATACTACAGGGAACCACTGTTTGAGTAAACAAAGTGCAAGTTTTAGACCGTCATTCTACATGTTCGAGATCAGCCTGGCCAACACAGCAAAACCCCATCTCTACTCAAAATACAAAAATTAGCAGTGTATAGTGACAGGCGCCTGTAGCAACAGCTACTCGAGAGGCTGGGTCAGGAGAATTGTTTGAACTGGGAGGCGGAGGTTACAGTGAGCCAAGATCACACTACTGCACTCTAGCCTGATTGACAGAGCGAGTCTGTCTCAAAAAAAAAAAAAAAAAAATTCTTATTATGACGGGGGACAGTGGCTCTTGCCTCTAATCCCAGCACTTTGGGAGGGAGGTCATTCGACACCTGCCTGGCCAACATGGTGAAACCTCCGAATAAAATTACAAAATTACCCAGGATGGTGGCAACCTGTAGTCCTAAAAAAAGAAAGAAAGAAATATTCATATTAATAGAAGACCGCTTTTTATATAGCTGAAGTCCTCACACCACCGTTCCTATCACCACCCAATGTGGTTAATCAGTTCTATCCACCAGAGTTCACTGTTTACTAAACAGGAAACTAGAAAGTTTACAGCTTTTTTTTTTGTTTTTGAGATGGAGTTTCGCTCTTCTTGCCCAGGCTGGAGTGCAATGGTGCAGTCTCGGCTCACTGCAATCTCTGCCTCCCTGGTTCAAGCAATTCTCCTGTCTCAGCCTCCCAAGTAGCTGGGATTACAGGTATCCACCACCATATAGCCTTGTATTTTCAGGAGAGACGGAGTTTCACCATATTGGCCAGGCTGGTCTCCAACTCCTGACCTCAGGCAATCAGCCCCCTCAGCCTCCCAAAGTGCTGGGATTACAGGCGTGAGCCACAGCGCCCGGCCTACAACTTTTATCCTCAGGCCAAAAACATTCCTTATCATCAAAGAATCTGGCAATGTATCTGCAAGTAAAAGCTTCAACAATTTACCTAATGACTGTAAATAAAAGTTATTAACCAGGAGCATGGTGGCTCATGCCTGTAATCCCAGTACTTTGGGAGGCTGTGGGTGGATCATCTGAGGTTAGTAGCTCCAGACCAGCCTAGCCAACGTAATGAAACCTCGCCACTACTGGGAAAAAAAAAAAAAATTAACGAACCGCAAATAGAGCCTTATGTTACCACTTCACACTCATTAGGATGGTTATAATAAAAAAAACAGAGAACAAGTGTTGGTGAGGACTTGAAGAAATTGGAACCTTCATACAATGCAGGTGGGAATGTAAAAAGGTGCAGCTACTTTGTAAAAACAATCTGATAGTTTCTCAAAAGGTTAAACATACAGCTACCATTTGGCCCAGCAATTCCATCCCTATAAATACCCAAGAGAAATGAAGGCATATTTCCACACAATAATTTGCACACGAATGTTCACAACAACATTATTTATAGTAGCCAAAAAGCGGAAACAGCCCCAACTGATGAATAAATAAAATGTGGTATTTCCATACAATGGAATATTATTCAGCAATAAAAAGAAATGAAGTACTGACACTTGCTATTGAACCCTAAAACTATTATGCTAAGTAAGAGAAACCAATCATATATCTATGATTCCACTTACATGAAATGTCCCGAATAGATAGGCAAATCCATAGAGGCAGAAAGTACATTAGTGGTTGCCTAGGGCTGGGAGGATTAGGGAGATCCTGGGAGTGACTGTTCATGGACACAAGTTTCTTTTTGGAGTGATTAAAATGTTCTAAAATTAGACAGCAGTGATGTTTGCACAACTCTGTGAATATATAATACTGTTCTAACTTTTCCAGTTCCGTAAATGGGCTATTTACCATAATTTAAAAGAAAAATATAAGTACTAATTAATTTGTAAAATAGAAAATACTTTATGCGTTGAGTATCTCTTATCTAAAATACTTGGAACCAGAAGCATTTGGGACAGAAGCATTTGGGACAGATTAGAATTGTGACACAAGTCTAAACACAAAATTCATTTGTTTCATGTATACTTATACGCATAGCCTAAAGGTAACTTTATACACTATTTTTAACAATTTTGTACATGAAACAAAGTTTTGACCGTTTTGATTGTGACCCATCACATGAGATCAGGCGTGGAATTTTTCCACTTGTGAGATCATGTCAGTGCTCAAAAAGTTTTGGACCTTTGAGCATTTCGAATTTTAGACTTTTGGATTAGGGATGCTCAACCTGTAAAAACAGCACTTTTCAAATTATTTTATTAAATAAATTTTACCATTATAAAGTACAAGGTATTCTACTACATAACTAAATACTAATTCTACTGACACCTTGGTTCCTCCTTAATTTAGCAATCTCTAATACTTCAAAATTGGATCATGCTGATTTTACTTATTAATAGTAAACTATATAAATAATTAACAATCTTTCAAGCTCTTTTTTTCAAAACTCAGAGAAATGTATTTTCCACTTCCAGAGTCTGGATTTACCAGGACTCATGGGACTGAACTATAGCTCTGATTTACCCATTATATCATTTAATACTTACAATAATCCTGTAAGGTGACTATTATCAGTTGCATTTTACAGAAAAGAAAATTGAGACTTAAAGAGGGTAACAAACTTGTCCAAGGTTATAAGAAAAGACTGACAGGCTATAAAATCTAGTTCTAGCCTACTGTAGTTTATAAGGAAAAATCTATGTTCTGAAAACAGTTCTTAAGTAAATGTAATAAATTGAGAGTTTTTTGAAAACTAAATATATGAACTATTTCTATTCAGTGCCCGCAACTACATATTTTCCAATGATTATTATATACAGTTGTCTCTCTGTATCTGTGGAGGATTTGTTCCAGGAACCCAAAGAATACCAAAATCTGGGGATGCTCAAATCCCTTATATAAAATGGCACAGTATTTGCATATAACCTATGCACATCCTCCTGTATACTTTAAATAATCTCTAGATTACTTACAATGCCAAATACAATGTAAGTGCTATGCAAATCAACTGTTATACTGTATTGGGTTTTTATTTATATTATTTTTATTATTGTATGATTACTTTTGTGTGTGTGTGTGTGTGTGTGTGTGTGTGTGTGTGTGGATATTTTTGAGCCTTGGTTGGTAGGACCCACAGATACAGAGAACTGACTGTACTAAGAATATTGCTCTATATAATGCAGGTCAAGTATACACAAGTAAAATTAAAGATCAATGTAAAACTCTGAAAATAAATAATTTGCAACAAGTGTACCCTATACAAAGGGAATACTAACTTATTGGCCAAAAATGAAATGGAAAACATACTAAAATCGAAACTGTTTTCCATAAAAAATTCCAAATCCCAAAAGTAGACTTAGTCTAAAAAAAAAAAAAGCAACCAAGTTTTAAGTCATGCAGAAATCCCAATGCCTGATTTTTGTTTTTCCCAAAAGGAAGAAAGAAATGTACATTTATTGAGCACCTCCTGCATGACAAACACTGAGCTAATTGCTTTCGGTTACTTTTATCTCATGGAACCTGTTCTACTTTGCTGGGTGGGGTAGTGTTACTCCAATAGTACATAAGAAACTCAGAATCTAAATGTCACATTGCTTTAAGAGGTGTAGTAAGGATTCCTGCTCACATCTGACTCCATACTCTGTACCACATTATGCAATTAACAACCATAAAACACACATATATACACCATCTCTTTAGGAACATAAGAACTTAAGCTAAAATCCAGGCAATTATCTTTTAAACAAGCTTTGTGCCTTGCAACCAGTCTGTGGCTAGCACGTTAACAAGGTGCCAAATAAAAGTTTACTGAATGGAATGAACAGTGGTAGCTTAGCAACAGAGGAAGGAATTATCATCTCTACTCACTCTACCTTTCTAAAAGAGTTAATACGAAACTATCACCAGGCAATATAAACAATTATTTCCTTAAAGAAAACACTGAATCAGGAATTGGAAGAGAAAGGAATAATAATATATAAAAAGTATTATCAATGTCCTTAAAGGGCAAGATGAGACACAGAAGCCTTCAACAGAGATTTAGCAAGTTCTACTCAATTACACTTGTCTGACCTACCTTGTAACAGTTAATTAAAGGTATCCTGCTTCCACAGGACAAGTTTAGTAGAGCCCTTGGTCATTTTTGTGTTTCCTGGAATACCTACAACAGGACCTGGCACTTAAAAGCCAAAATTGTATAAAAATCTTTTACAGATTATAATACCTTTTCAGATTTATTTATTCTAAAAGCCTTGCAAGGTAAGCATAATAACTGAAGTATATGCATTTTACAGACAATGACATTGGTGTCCATTAAGTGCCAAAGTAAATGACGAGGTATTCTTCTATCACACCACAGCTATCACAGGAGGCTCTCAATAAATGGTTGCTGATTGGATCAGCTGTCCCTCAAAATAACACTTTTCTTTCTAAGATTATTTACTATGAAAAATGACATCCTTTAAGCTGGAGCTGCAAGGAAGAAAAAAAAATGACTATTGCCACTAAAGATTTATAGTTTTGCTAGAAAAGAGACACCTTCCTTCGGCTCAGCAAGGTTAATTTTAAACCTACTGTATCAGTGATTCTCAAACTTTAGTAGGTCTAAGAATCAGGGAGACTGATAAAAATAAAGTTCTTTGGGCCATTGTCATCCCTAGAATTTCAATTCAAGGGGCCAAGAATCTGCATATTACATATAATACTTATGTTCTATACATAACAAGCACTCTCAACTGATTCTAATGTTGGTGGTCTTTAGGGACACACTGAGAACTGTATTCAAGTTTTTTTTTTTTTTTTTTTTTTGAGATGGAGTCTCGCTCTGTTGCCCAGGCTAGAGTCAGTGGCCCAATCTTGGCT
Organism: Hylobates moloch; assembly: GCF_009828535.3. NCBI lineage: Eukaryota > Metazoa > Chordata > Mammalia > Primates > Hylobatidae > Hylobates > Hylobates moloch. Next base: position 32,355,910 of record NW_026652293.1, on the reverse strand, counting down.
CACTGCAACGTCTGCCTCCCAGGTTCAAATGATTCTTGTGCCTCAGCCTCCCGAGCAGCTGGGGCTACAGGTGGGCGCCACCGTGCCAGCTAATTTTTGTATTTTTAGTAGAGACGGGGTTTCACCATATTGACCAGGCTGGTCTTGAACTTCTGACCTCAAGATCCACCCGCCTCGGAGAGGGGCATCTTGCTTACGTTGCCCAAGCAGGACTGGAACTCCTGGGATCAAGGGGTCCTCCCCATTCAGCCTCCCTAGTAGGCCTAGCCATCACACTTTGCCTGAATTAGACTTTTAAAAATCTAAATTAACCTACCCAAATAACTGGTAATCAAGCCAATTTTTAACAGAAATACTTAAAATCTGACAAAAACAATGCAAGGCTACAGCATCTAACACAGTAGGTCTTCAAAAACGTGTACCATGCCAAACTTTCTCCCTAGATGGAGACCCCATGCTGCATAGAATGTTAAGTCAGGGATCTTTTAGGAAGTTACCCATATTCTTCTGTTTTAACTGATGAATTCAACTATGGTTCCAATGTAATTTAGTAAAATATTTTTATAGGTCTTATACAAATGACAATGTAAAATGGAACAGTCAGATAATTTCAAACCTAATATACAGAAATAGTAATTTTAAAAATCACTGTCAGTACAAGCCCATTATAAACTTATAAACCTGTACTGTTTACAATCTGTGAGATTATGGGTGATTTCTCCTATTATTAAATATTTATTAAGAGCCAACACGGTACCTTTCTATACTTCCCAAGTTTTCTATAATAAGCATATTTTTTCATGATTATAAAAGTTTTGCAAGTACCTGTAAGTCTTATAACTTTCACATACATAACAGGAAAACAAGAATAACCTTAAATCACATTTCTTACAAAACATAAGTATCTGACTTATGGTATCAAACTGTAATCACTAACATTTTTCAACATTAATATCAGAACAAATCATTTTATTTCTAAAATTTAGCATGTATCCCATTTCCTTCAGGTATTTATTAGGGTAGCTGGCACTTAAAGAGGACTTAAAATCCTTTTGCCAACAATTCTCTGGATCTTTTTAAGTGGAACATTTTTGTACCGAACACTGAGGCATAAAAATATTTCCTATGGCGGGGGAGGACGGGGGACAGACCTTTGTAAAAGACGTTTTTATAACTGTGAGTGTTTATCTACAAAACTCAGCATAGCAAAGATGCGATGGGGCTTTCTCCAAGGCAGACCACGCTTAGAGGCAAGATATAATATAAGGAGGCAGGGATGAGCAACCGGCAGGTGATGAGATTTCACCTCAAATAAGACGCAAAAGCTTGTTCTCGAGCAAGTCAGATCCATGAATGACACTCCAGGAGTACCAGGGGCTCTCTTGGTCCTGCACTCTCTGCACCCCCAATTCTCACCCTGGCCTTCCTCTCCTCCCCCTTCCCCCGCCACAACCGGGATTCTGAGGGACTCGGTATGGGACGCGTGGAAACCAAAGCTGTTTGCAAACAGGCGTCATCTGCCTCCCTCTGGGATGTACGTGCAGGGCCCTGGCTAAGAGGCTGCGCTCGGCCCCGGCCCGTGCAAACCCGAAAGGCAGCCGTGCTCCTGCCGGCCCCCAACTCCACACACCGGGCCGCGCCGGAACCGAGGCCGGAGCGAGGGCTTCCCAACGGCGCGGGGCCTAGTCGCCCCCACGGCATTCGGCCTCCCGGGGGACGCGGGGAGAAAGGACTGAGGCCCCAGGACCGCAGGGTGGGGGAGGCGACCGCAGTGGCAGGACGCCCCGTCCGCCCGGTCCGAGATCTGCCGCCAGGGCCCCCACAGGCGGCGGGAGGCTGGCGAGCCCCGGACCACGCCGCGCCACACTCACCTCGAGCAGCAGCCGCCTCCGCTTCAGCATGGCCAGGGGGGTCGTCCCTGAGCCGAAAGCCTCCTCCGGAGGGCACCGGCGCGGCCCCAGGCGCCGCCGCGAAACCTCCCACTCCTGTAGGAGCTGCGGTAGCTGCAGCTGCGGCTGCTACTGCTGCTAAGGCCCGGCACCCGCCCAGCCGCATCGGCGCCCGGGCCGCGGCAGCTACGCGGATCCCGGAGGAGCGCCGCCGAGCTGGGCCGGGGGCGCAAGGCTGCGGCGGGACGACCGAGGTGCGGCAGGCGGAGATCCTCAGCGAAGCCTCCAGCGTCGGGTGGCCGCTCCTGCCGCCGGCGCCGCTGGGCCACAGCGCCCCCTGGACCCCACGTCCGGCTACGGCGTCGGGACTGCGGCGGCCGCGCCGGGCACGAGCCGCAGGGAACGCTAAGGAGCGCGGCCTGGGGGCGGCGAGGGCCCAGTGCTCCCTGAGCAGCCCGCGGCCGGCCCGGGACTCCACTTCCCGGGAACCGGAAGCCCCTCACTTCCCACCAACCCCTGGCGTTCCCCGCCCCCCGCCAGACCCGAGCACCTTTTCGTTCTCTCTCAAAGATACGTGAATGTTCTTGTCATTCGGACCCGCACCTGACAGCAGGAATGTAAGGGAATCTGTTCGTTTGTCTCTCACGGTTTCGGGGGTGGCGGGGAGACCCCTTCTAATTCCTTTAATGCGTCTGGATGAAAGAAGAGTGACCCAGAACAAACCTTTTTTTCAAACATACACACTTCTCTCCCAAAACAGACGAAGGAATTGTCTTTGACCTTAACTTTTTTTTATCTACTGTGTAGATCATTGAGAAATTTTCTGCAGATATCAACCAAACCCTTAACACCTAAACCACCACCCCCACAAAACAAAAATGAAAAAAATATATATATGCCAAGCCAGAGAAGAGAATAGCCAACGGGTTGTCTTGAAATTCATAAACAACTTAAAGGTAAGCAAAGAATCACCCATCTTTTACTAACACCCTCTCCGTCCCATCCTCTTCTCTCCCACCTCTCCACCCCTCATCCCAGGCAAATCCTAGTAAGGCTCTGAAGGAAGGAAATTATTACACAGTGGGGGCTATGGAATCATTCTGTTTACAGATGCCCCATATTTGATCCCAGTCAGCCTCTAGGGTGCAAACGTCAGAACCAAAAACAAACACGACTGTTAGAGGGGAAGTAGGAAAAGAAAATTCTCCAAATCCTCTGATCCCCAAATTTTCCAAATACATTTTTTTAACAGAGTGGTTTACTAGAATGTGTAGTGACTTTGGTGTCAGACACATACCGACACTACCAGTTCCAGTTCTGTCATGTATAGCTTTATGACCCTGGGGCAGTTATGTAACATTTTTGAACTTCAGTTTTCTCCTGCCTGCCTTGCTGGTTGTTGAAGATTGGAGATAAAGAGACTGGCCCATAGAAGATACTCAATAAATGTTAGTTCCAATTTTTATTGGTTCCAGTTCTTTTTCTTAGGCTCAATTTTGTACTCATCTGTTTTTGTTTCTCATTCTGTGTGTGTGTGTGTGTGTGTGTGTGTGTAACTGTATTCCTATCAAAAGATAGATGCTCCATTCTTCATCCTCCCTAGTCTGGGTGAAACTTCCCTAAATTTTACTAATGGGTTTATGTAACACCCCTCCATGGAAGAATAGAGCCTCATACACTGGATCCTATGACATTCTGTTGCACAGCAGATATCAGCATGCAACCAGTATTTTTTATGTATAAAAAATGTTATAAGGCAATCTCACCCTACCTTAGGTTATGGCCTAATGATGATAAATAATAATGAGAAACTACAAAAGGTCTCCAGGAATCATTCATTTAATAATTGAACAGCCACCATGGAGAAGATGTCACCTAGTAGCTCTCTTAATGAAAGCTGTTCCTGTGTAATCCTAAGTGTGCCTTTGCCACATACTCCTGAGTCACAAAAAAATCACTATACCCTTTCTATAACAAGAGAAACTGGGGCTCAAAGGGAAACCATGATTCATTCTCGCAGTGATTCTATGAGTTAGGTCCTATGCTACCACCATTTTACATGTGAAATACATCCAACCTAAGGAAAAGCTGGAAGTAGACCCTGAGATTCCCTTCAGTCCCCAACCTGATGCCGCAACAGGCCTTTCAGCAATATTAACAAAATGCTGTAAGGGTCATTTGTTGCTAAAAAATTTTCAGTCAAGAGAAATGGGCCCTTCAACTGATTGAGATCATTAGCGCTGTAACCTAATATTAGCACTGTATTTTTCATGCCTAGATCACTGCCACCACAGGAAACCTGCATTTGTTTATGAACAATCACGCAACCCAGGGCATAGCTACTACATGAAGAAGATGATTCATTTGTTCCCAAGACCAGTTTCCTCTTGCTTCACACTTTCTCTCCTTGTTGCTGAAAGCAGCTGCCTTTATCATCACCACCTCCTCCCTGATCAGAGTAGTCCACTTTAAATCCTTTCATCCTCTTCAATTTCATTCCATCGTTTTCAGTTGGCCCTCTGCTTCTAAAATGTCTCTCACCTGTTTTCCTCTCTTGTCCTGTAAATCTCTTGTTCATTTTAATCTACCTTGGGCTTCTGTCAATTGATTTGGCTACCCTCTTCTCAATTTTGCATTGATTTCCCCTATTAGCTAGCAACTGTAAAATGTCTATTCCCAACCTGGTAGACCTCCCCACTTTCATTTTTATACTGTCTACATCCTGTAGAAAGACAATATTCTAAGAATTTTTTTTCAACTGAGTTTAAGCTCTAGCACCCCAAGCAAAATATTCTTTGCTCTTTAAAATTAGTTTTTAAAATTCAGGCCAAAAAGATACCCATTTCCTGACTTGGTGAATGGCACCATCATCCACCCAGGTGCCCAAGCCAAAAATCTTGGATTCATTCTTAACTCTTGTGTCTTTCTCCTGGGCAAGTAGTTACAAAGCCTGATAAATTTTACTTTTTTGCTTTTTGAATTTCTCTTCTCCTGTCCAACTCCACTGCCACTCACTTTGGTCTAGGATATATGCTCAATAAATTATAGGTGAACTGAATGAAAAAAAGGAAGAATTGATGAATGCGTATTCTGTTTGGATCTAAGAGTAAATACTGGCTGGGCGCGGTGGCTCATGTCTGTAATCCCAGCACTTTGGGAGGCCGAGGCATGGGGATCACCTGAGGTCAGGAGTTCAAGATCAGTCTGGCCAACATGGTGAAACCCCATCTCTACAAAAATACAAAAATTAGCCAGGCATGATGGCGAGTGCCTGTAATCCCAGCTTCTCGGGAGGCTGGGGCAGGAGAATCGCTTCAACGTGGGAGGCAGAGGTTGCAGTGGGCCAAGATCGCACCAAACAGAGCAAGACTCAGTTTCAAAAAAAAAAAAAAAAAATACTGTATAAAAGTTTGTTTAAAGGAAGACACAAAACCCCTTGCATGCTCCTATTAACACTTGTGCTTCCCAATTTGTAACTACTCATCACTCTAGAGTCAATATCTATTTACTTATATGTCTCCCCTACCAAATTGTAAGCCCCTGTTTGACAGGTTCAGTGTTTGATTCATATCTGTGTCCCTAGAACCAGTCTCAGCACAAAGTACACCCCAGAGGATGTTAAGCTGAACTGAACCTCCCTCATCAGACTGTAGATAGCCTGCATCCCACATGCTCAGTGACTTTTTAGGACTTTTCCTTTAAATTTCAGGGCCCACAAAAAATAAGACTCCCGGCCGGGCATGGTGGCTCACACCTGTAATCCTAGCACTTTGGGAGGCCGAGGTGGGCAGCTCACGAGGTCAGGAGATCAAGACCATCCTGGCCAACATGGTGAAACCCTGTCTCTACTAAAAATACAAAAATTAGCCAGGCATGGTGGTGTGTGTCCGTAATCCCAGCTACTCAGGAGGCTGAGGCAGGAGAATCACTTGAACCCAGGAGGCGGAGGTTGCAGTGAGCTGAGACCACACCACTGTACTCCAGACTGGGCGACAGAGCGAAACTCCGTCTCAAAAAAAAAAAAAAAAAAAATTACCAGGCATGGTGGCAAAAGCCTGTAGTCCTGGCTACTTGGGAGGCTGAAGCAGGAGATCGCTTGAGCCCAGGAATTTGAGGTTACAGTAAGCTATGATTGCCACACTGCACTCCAGCCTCAGAGACAGAGTGAGACTCTGCCTCTAAAAATAAAATAAAATTATTTTTTAAAAATTAGCAAAGTAGTTCTCATTCTAGGAGATGAAGATATGTAACTAATCAAATATAAATATATGGACAAAGATATATGCAAAAATGTTAATTGTAGGTTTTACTGTAAGTTTATAACATAATGTGAGGAAAACCCTAAATAAATTAAGTAAATTAAAATACCTCCACATGCCAGGCACTGTGGCCCAAGCCTGTAATCCGAGCACTTTGGGAGGCCGAAGTGAGTGGATCATCTGAGGTCAGGAGTTTGAGACCAGCCTGGCCAACATGGCAAAACCCCATCTCTACTAAAAATACAAAAATTAGCCGGGCATGGTGGTGCATGCCTGTAATCCCAGCTACTCGGGAGGCTGAGGCAGAAGAATTGCTTGAACCTGGGAGGCAGAGGTTGCAGTTAGCTGAGATCATGCCACTGCACTCCAGCCTGGGCAACAAGAAGGAAACTCCATCAAAAACTAAAATAAAATAAACCTCTACACAAAGAACTATTATGCATCCATTAACAATTGTTTTTAAATAATTTTAAATGACATTGAAAACTGCTTATGATTCAACATCGTTAATAAAAAAACAGTGTAAAGTACAAAAGACTATTATCCTAATTAGGTGCTTTATTTAGTTACAAAATATATAAAATGATACTTAGAAGGAAATAGTTCAAAATGTTATATGTTTGTGGAATTTTTTGATTTTTTTATTTTGGAATAATACCAGATTTAAAGAAAAGTTGCAAAAATAGTTCCCCAAAATCCCACATACTTTTCACCCATATCTAACCACATTTGCTTTATCATTCTCTGTCTCTCACTCTTGCTCTATGTTTCTTCTATCTCTATAGAGAGATATAGATATTGTATTAGTCTGTTCTCCTGCTGTTATGAAGAAATATCTGAGACTGGGTAATTTATAATGAAGAGGTTTAATTGACTCACAGTTCTGCATGGCTGGGGAGGCCTCAGGAAACTTACAATCATGGCAGAAGGCACCTCTTCACAGGGCAGCAGGAGAGAGAATGAGTGCCAAGCAAAGGGGAAAGTCCCTTATAAAATCATCAGATCTCATGAGAACTCACTATCATGAGAACAGTATGGGAGGAACTGCCCCCATGATTCAATTATCTCCACCTGGTCCCACCCTTGACACGAGATTTTGTTTTTTTTTTTGAGATGGAGTCTCACTCTGTTGCCCAGGCTGGAGTACAGTGGCACTATCTTGGCTCACTGTAACCTCTGCCTCCCAGGTTCAAGCGATTCTCCTGCCTCAGCCTCCCAAGTAGCTGGGACTACAGGCGCCCGCCACCATGCCCGGCTAATTTTTGTATTTTTAGTAGAGGTGGGGTTTCACCATCTTGGCCAGGCTTGTCTTGAACTCCTGACCTAGTGATCCACCTGCCTCAGCCTCCCAAAGTGCTGGGATTACAGGTGTGAGCCACCGCGCCTGGCCCTGACACAGGATTATTACAAATCAAGACAAGATTTCAGTGGGGACACAGCCAAACCATATCAGATGTATAAAGAGGCTATTGTAATTTTTTTTTTTTTGAGACGGAGTCTCAGCTGCCCAGGCTAGAGTGCAGTAATGTGATCTCGGCTCACCGCAACCTCTGCCCCCTGGGTTCAAGTGATTCTGCCTCAGCCTCCCGAGTAGCTGGGACTACAGGCACACGCCACCATGCCCAGCTAATTTTTGTATTTTTAGTAGAGAAGGGGTTTCACCATGTTGGCCAGGATGGTCTCGATCTCTTGACCTCGTGATCCACCTGCCTTGGCCTCCCAAAGTGCTGGGATTACAGGCATGAGCCACTGTGTCCAGCCTAATCATTATTATTATTATTATTATTTTGAGATGGAGTCTCGCTCTGTTGCCCAGGCTGGAGTGCAGTGGCGTGATCTCGGCTCACTGCAAGCTCCCCCTCCCGGGTTCATGCCATTCTCCTGCCTGAGCTTCCCGAGTAGCTGGAACCACAGGCACCTGCCACCACGCCCGGCTAATTTTTTGTAGTTTTAGTAGAGACGGGGTTTCACCATGTTAGCCAGGATGGTCTCAATCTCCTGACCTCGTGATCTGCCCACCTCGGCCTCCCAAAGTGCTGGGATTAAAGGCGTGAGCCACCATGCCCTGCCTATTATTATTATTTTTAAGAGACACTCTTGCTCTGTTGCCCAGGCTGGAGTGCAGTGGTACAGTCACAACTCACTGCAGCCTTGAACTCCTGGGCTCAAAGAATCCTCTTGCCTCAGCCTCCTGAGTAGCTGGGACTGCAGGCATGCACCACCATACCTGGCTAATTTATTTATTTATTTTTTTGGTAGAGGTGAGGTCTCACTGTGTTGCTCGGGCTAGTCCCAAACTCCCGGCCTCAAGCAATCCTCCTGCCTCAGCCTCCCAAAGTACTGAGATTATAGGCCTGAGCCACCATGCCTGGCCCATTGTAATCTTCTAATCTATCCCTAAATATTTTTCTGTGTATTTCATCAGAACAAAGACAGAGTACATATATCACATTATAATTATCAAAATTAAAAACTTAACATTGATACAGTACTGTGATCTAATCTGTGACCTTGGATGGGCATGATGGCTCACACCTGTAATCCCAGCAGTTTGGGAGGCCAAGGTGGGACGATCACTTTAGCTCACAAGTATGAGACCAGCCCGGGCAACATAGCAAGACCCCTATCTCTACAAAAAATTTTTTTTTGGCCAGGCACAGTGGCTCACACCAGTAACCCCAGAACTTTGAGAGGCTGAGGCGGGCGGATCACCTGAGGTAAGGACATAGAGAAACCTCTCTACTAAAAAACAAAATTATGAGGTGTGGTGGCACATCCTGTAACCACTACTTGGAGGCTGAGGCAGGAGACAGTGGCTCATGCCCATAATCTCAGCACTTCGAGAGGCCAAGGTGGGCAGATCACCTGAGGTCAGGAGTTCAAGACCAGCCTGGCCAACATGGTGAAACCCCATTTCTACTAAAAATACAAAATTTATACTAAACATGGTGAATCCCCATTTCTACTAAAAATACAAAAATTCGCTAGGCCTGGTGGCTCACACCTGTAGTCCCAGCTATTCGGGCGGCTGAGGCACAAGAATTGTTTGAACCTCAGAGGCAGAGGTTGCAGTGAGCTGAGATCACACCACTGGACTCCAGCCAGGGCAACAGAGTGAGACTCCACCTCCTGCCTCGGCCTCCCAAGTAGCTGGGACTACAGGCATGTGCCACCACACCCGGCTAATTTTTGTATTTTTAGTAGAGATGGGTTTTCACCATATTGGCCAGGCCAGTCTCGAACTCGTGACCTCAGGAGATCCACCCTCCTCGGCCTCCCAAAGTGCTGGAGATACAGGCGTGAGCCACCATGCCTCGCCTAATATTCTTTATAGAAAAAGAAAATAAGTTTTTGATTCTGGTCCAGGATCCAGTGCAGGATCACACATTATAATTAATTTCAAGTTTCTTTTATTTTCTTTAATCTGGAACTGTTTCTCAGTATTTTTTCTTTTACAGTCTTTACACTTTTGAAGAATACAGGCCATTTATTTTGTAAAATATCCCTCGATTTGAGTTTTTCTGGTTTTTCTTCATTATTAAATTCAGGTTATGCATTTTGGGCAGTAATACTGCACAACTGAAGTTGTGTCCCTCTCAGTGTGTCTTATCCAGAGCCATGTGATACTTGTATGTCTCATCACTGATGAGAGTGACTTTGTTCACTTAAGATGGTATCGGCAGCTGGGTGCGGTGGCTCACGCCTGTAATCCTAGCACTTTGGGAGGCTGAGGTGGGCGGATCACAAGGTTAGGATATCGAGACCATCCTGACTAAGATGGTGAAACCCTGTCTCTATTAAAAATACAAAAAAGTTAGCCAGGCGTGGTCGTGGGCGCCTGTAGTCCAACCTACTCGGGAGGCTGAGGCAGGAGACTTGCGTGAACCCGGGAGGTGGAACTTGCAGCGAGCAGAGATCGCACTACTGCACTCCAGCCTGGGCGACAGAGTGAGAATCCGTCTCAAAAAAAAAAAAAGGAAAAAAAATGGTATCGGCCAGATTTCTCCACTGTAAAGTAACAATTTTTATCTTTGTAATTAATAAATATCTTCTGGGAGATAATTTGAGACTACCCACTTTTAACATTCACTGGTGAGTCTTGCTTGAGACAGTTACTATAATGGTTGCCAAATGATAATTTTCTAATTCCATCATTATCATTCCTTATATATTTTAAATTTGTCTTTCTGCTGTATGGGAGAGCTTTTTTATTCTCCTTCATTTATTCATTTATTACTTTGTTTATATCAGATAAACTCATTGATTTTTATTCTATGAATTATGTAATGATTATTATTACATATAGATGCTCAAATTGTTTCAGATTCAGCTGGTTTCTGTGTTCTTTTAACATTTCTTCATCATTTTTTAAGACTTCCCTTACTTTCTGGCATTGTGTCCCAGGCACATCTTGTACTTTCCCAGCTCCATCCCTGGAATCACCCATTTCCCTAAAACTCAAGTTCCATTTAGTAGAGAATGGTCTTTAGAAATAAAGACCTATGTGCTAGTTGTGCTCATTGCTGCTATAATGTCATTGCTTCTAGGCGCTTTCACTCAGCAGAGCTAGAAAATACACACACACACACACACACACACACACACACACACACGTGCCCCAGTTTTATTTGAACTTCATTTTTACCTTAAAGAACAACAAACAAGCTATGGTTATCCAGAGTTGGAAATTTGGCAGACATTTTCTAGAAAATGGACAAAATAAGACTGTCGCTTCCAGGAAAACAACTAGCAGCATTTGTTGCCAATGATAAAATTCAAGTTTTCAAATGAATATTAGAATTTTGAGGCCGGGTGCAGTGACACAAGCCTGTAATCCCAGCACTTTGGGAAGCCAAGGTGGGTGGATCAGCTGATGTCAGGAGTCCGAGACCAGCCTGACCAACATGGCAAAACCCCATCTCTACTGAAAATACAAAAATTAGCCAGGAGTGGTGGTGGGCGCCTGTAGTCCCAGCTACTCTGGAGGCTGAGGCAAGAGAATCATTTGAATCCAGGAGGCGGAGGTTGCAGGGAGGCGAGGTTGCAGTGAGCCGAGATTGTGCCACTGCACTCCAGCCTGGGTAACAGAGTGAGACTCTGTCTTAAAAATAAATAAATAAATAAATAAATAAATAAATAAATAAATAAATAAATAATAAATAAATAAATAAATAAATAAATAAATAAATAAATAAATAAATAAGAATTTTGAAAAACTCGTATTCACCACTATGAACTTGAGAGCTTTCTAAACTTTTCTGAAGAGATGGGTGGAGATATTAACCGTTGGAACTGTTGTGGGGTGTTTTTTTTTTTTTAATATTGTATAATGAAATGTGTCAACATGTGGAAGATCTGCATAACTTAGTGAACCAGTATTTTTTCTTTTTTTTTTTTTCTTGAGACGGAGTCTTGCTCTGTCGCCCAAGCTGGAGTGCAATGGTGCAGATCTCAGCTCACTGCAACCTCTCCCTCCCAGGTTCAAGTGATTCTCCTGCCTCAGCCTCCCGAGTAGCTGGGATTACAGGCACATGCCACCACACCTGGCTAATTTTTGTATTTTTAGTAGAGGCAGGGTTTCACCATGTTGGCCAGGCTGGTCTCGAACTCCTGACCTCAGGTGATCCGTCTGCCTTGGCCTCCCAAGGTGTTGGGATTACAGGCATGAGCCACCGCACCCGGCCGTGAACCACTATTGTTTCAAATAATGAATGTATAATGTTACAAAAGTACATATAGGCCAGGCCCAGTGGCTTACGCCTGTAATCCCAACACTTTGGGAGGCTGAGGTGGATGGATCACCTGAGGTCAGAAGTTCGAGACCAGCCTGGCCAACATGGTGAAACCCCATCTCTACTAAAAATATTAAAATTAGCGGGGCATGGTGGCGGGCACCTGTAATCCCAGCTACCTGGGAGGCTGAGGCAGGAGAATCGCTTGAACCCAGGAGGCAGAGGTTGTGGTGAGCAGAGATTGCACCACTGGACTCCAGCCTGGGCGACTGAGTGAGACTGTCTGAAAAAAAAGGAAAAAAAAAAAAAAAGAAGTACATATAGATAAAATATCTATTTAAAATGTAATATAGACCAATGGATTCAATGTAACAGTATGAAAAGTTCACTGATTTGGTTGCAGAGTCCGCATTGCAACTCACCTTTAATAAATTACCACCTGTGGCCATACATGGTGGCTCACACCTGTAATCCCAGCACTATGGCAGGCTGAGGCAGGAGGATTGTTTGAGGCCAGGAGTTCATTAGAATGATTTAAATCCCATTACCCAGTAATGGGATTGCTGGGTCAAATGGTATTTCTGGTTCTAGATCCTTGAGGAATCACCACACTGTCTTCCACAATGGTTGAACTAATTTACACTCCCACCAACAGTGTAAAAGTGTTCCTGTTTCTCCACATCCTCTCCAGCATCTGTTGTTTCCTGACTTTTTAATAATCACCATTCTAAGTGGCATGGGATGGTATCTCGTTGTGGTTTTCATTTGCATCTCTCTAATGACTAGTGATGATGAGCTTTTTTTCATGTTTGTTGTCCGCATAAATGTCTTATTTTGAGAAGTGTCTGTTCATATCCTTCACCCACTTTTTGATGGGGTTGTTTGTAAATTTGTTCAAGTTCCTCGTAGATTCTGGATGTTAGCCCTTTGTCAGATGGATAATTGCAAAAATTTTCTCCCATTCTATAGATCTCCTGTTCACTCTGATGATAGTTTCTTTTGCTATGCAGAAGCTCTTTAGTTTAATTAGATCCCATTTGTCAATTCTGGCTTTTGTTGCCATTCCTTTTGGTGTTTTAGTCATGAAGTCTTTGCCTATGCCTATGTCTTGAATGGTATTGCCTAGGTTTTCTTCTAGGATTTTTATGTTTTAGGTCTTACGTTTAAGCCTGTAATCCATCTTGAGTTAATTTTTGTATAAGGCGTAAGGAAGGGGTCCAGTTTCAGTTTTCTGCATATGGCTAGCCAGTTTTTCCAACACCATTTATTAAATAGGGAATCCTTTCCCCATTGCTTGTTCTTTTTTTTTTTTCTTTTTTTTTTTTTTTTGAGATGGAGTCTTGCTCTGTCGCCCAGGCTGGAATGCAGTGGCACAATCTCAGCTCACTGCAAGCTCCGCCTCCCGGGTTCACACCATTCTCCTGCCTCAGCCTCTCCAAGTAGCTGGGACTACAGGCGCCCGCCACCACGCCTGGCTAATTTTTTTTTGTATTTTTAGTAGAGACGCGGTTTCACCGTGGTCTCGATCTCCTGACCTCGTGATCCGCCCGCCTCGGCCTCCCAAAGTGCTGGGATTACAAGCATGAGCCACCGTGCCCGGCCTCCCCATTGCTTGTTCTTATCAGTTTTGTCAAAGATCAGATGGTTGTGGATATGTGGCGTTATTTCTGAGGCCTCTGTTCTGTTCCATTGGTCTATATCTGTTTTGGTACCAATACCTTGTGGTTTTAGTTACTGTAGCCTCGTAGTATAGTTTGAAGTCAGGTAGTGTCATGCCTCCAGCTTTGTTCTTTTTGCTTAGGATTGTCTTGGCTATACAGGCTCTTTTTTGGTTCCATATGCAATTTCAAGTAGTTTTTTTCTAATTCTGTGAAGAAAGCCAATGGTAGCTTGATAGGGATAGCACTGAATCTATAAATTACTTTGGGCAGTATGGCCATTTTCATGATATTGATTCTTCCTATCCATGAGCATGGAATGTTTTTCCATTTGTTTGTGTCCTGTCTTATTTCCTTGAGCAGTAGTTTGTAGTTCTTGAAGAGGTCCTTCACATTCCTTTTAAGTTGTATTCCTAGGTATTTTGTTCTCTTTGTAGCAATTGTGAATGGGAGTTCACTCATGATTTGGATCTCTGTCTGTTATTGGTGTATAGGAATGCTTGTGATTTTTGCATATTGATTTTCTATCCTAAGACTTTGCTGAAGTTGCTTATCAGCTTAAGGAGATTTTGTGCTGAGACAGTGGGGTTTTCTAAATATACAATCATGTCATCTGCAAACAGAGAGGATTTGGCTTCTTCTCTTCCTGTTTGAATACCCCTTATTTCTTTCTCTTGCCTGATTGCCCTGGGCAGAACTTCCGATACTATGTTGAATAGGAGTGGTTAGAGAGGGCATCCTTGTCTCGTGCCAGTTTTCAAAGGGAATGCTTCCAGCTTTTGCCTATTCAGTATGATACTGGCTGTGGGTTTGTCATAAATAGCTCTTATTATTTTGAGATACGTTCCATCAATACTTTTTTTTTTTTTTGAGATGACGTCTGGCTCTGTCACCCAGGCTGGAGTCCAGTGGCGCAATCTCAGCTCACTGCAACCTCTGCTTCCCGGGTTCAAGAGATTATCCTGCCTCAGCTTCCCAAGTAGCTGGGAGTACAGATGCGTGCTGCCACGCCCGGCTAATTTTTGTGTTTTTACTAGAGATGGGGTTTCACCATTTTGGCCAGGCTGGTCTTGAACTCCTGACCTCAAGTGATCTGCCCACCTCAGCCTCCCAAAGTGCTGGGATTAGGGGCATGAGCCACCATGCCCGGCCAGCTATTGTTATTTTAAATAAATGTTTAAAATGTCTTAGTTTTAATTTCTAAAATGATACCTATCCATATATATAATCTATAGAAATGAAAGATCTTTTGGGTCCCTTATAATTTATCAGTGTATAGGGGACCTGAGACCAAAATGTTTGAGAACTGCTGCTGTAATTTATTCAACCATTCTCTTATAATTAGGCATTTAAGTTGTTTCTAGTATTTTGCAATTGCAATGTTGCAGTGAATAATTTTGGGCATACGTGTTTTTCTGTTGTTGTAGACGTATCTTTAGGGCAAATTCTTAGTTTTGCCTGATCAAATAATGCATATGTAGTTTTGTTAGATATTACCAAATTCCCTTTCCAAAAGGTTGTACCTCAGTGCTACCACTGTCCCTCTCTCCTACCAACACCCATACTTTCTGTCAAACCTGATACAATAAGATATAATAACACTTTCAAGACTGTGTAATGGGAGAAGCTTTGGAACAGACAGACCTGAGTTCAGTCCTGAGTAACTATTGGATATGAAGAGAAAGACCTGTTTTCCCATCAATAAAATAAGGCTAATGTCTGCTACATATACAAAGGAATTGGCACATAGTAGGTGTTCATTAAATGGTAGCTGACGTTATTTATTATCTGAATCACTCTGGGCAAGTGGAAGTAGTGGTCAAGGTTGACCAGCACTGATATCCTGCATTCCTTGGAGGTAAAGAGTGGACTATGCAAACTGGAACTGTAGATGATGCTGACCGTAAGAAAGCATATAGAGTTGAGAATCTTGGAAGTTATCTAGGGTGCAAAAAGAGAATAGATCAACCTAACCAGAAAAGAGGCCAGAAGCAGATGCTGAAAGCTAGGGTATAGAGCCAGAAGTTAGAAGATGCAGGCAATGAAATCACCAAATAGTTCATTAATTCAGCCAGTTGGTCAAATATTTATTGAATGCTACCATGTACCAAGCACAGTGTTCTGTGGTAAGCAAGGCACTATTTCTTACAGACGTTAGACTCTACTGATGGGAGCAGATGAGGAAATAGGCAATTACAATCTTAAGGGGTAAGTGCAGTGTGTTCTAGGAACACAAATCAGGGGTATCTAACCTAAACTTAGGGATCAGGAAAAACTTCTTAGAGGAAGTGTCATCTAAGTTGAGACCTGAAAAATGTCAAGGACTTTGCTAGGTGAATTGGGTAGAGGTGAGGGAAGACAGTAGATAAGAAAAGAGTTTTTTGGGCAGCAGAAATAGAACATGCAACGACCTAGAAGCAGGAGAACACATAGTATGGTATGCCTGAAGAAGTGAGGACAATTTTGGCTGAAGCAGAGAGTACAAAGTTGGGAAGCAATGACAGCCAAGACAGAGGCCAAATCAAGAAAGGCCTTCTAATTCTTGTCAAGGACTTTGGATTCTATCAGCAGTGAGAAGCTGTTAGAGCTTTTAATCTGGTCAACGATGTTAACAGATTTGATTTTAGAAGAGATCACAATGGTGTTAACGGATTTTATTTTAGAAAAGATCACTAACTTCAATGTAGGAAATAGATTAGAGGACACAGACTTGGAGGCAGGGAAGCCACTTATAAGTGTTTATTGCAGCCATCCAGGCAAAAGTGATGGTGACCTGAATTAGGTAGACGAGGGAAAATACAAATTTCAGGAAGTAAAATCATCAAACTCATGATTTGATTGGCATGTGAAAAAGAGGGAGAGGTCAAGGATGACACTTGGGTTTCTGGGTTGGGTAACTTAGTGCTGTCAAGCAGGGAGACAGCAGAGAAGAAGGCTTGAGGGAGAAGATGATGAATGCTGTTTCAACATGTTGCCAGATTAGGAAACAGGTTCAGAGAGGTGAAGTTGCCTGTCCAAAGTGACTGTAAGTGGCAGAGCTAAGATTCCAACCTAGATGTGACTACAGATTTTCTTACTGCTTGAGCATTGCCACACCTTCTCCCGTGCTCAGGGTGGGAATATCCACCAAGCACCAGGGAGAGGCAAACCGCTGAGACCACTTCTAATGTGCGTAAGGTGCTTTCCTGTCAGTTAGATTTGACTGGAGAATAATGGAAGAGGGTATTCCCACAAGCATAATTATTGTTATTAACATTCTGTCCATGATGACTCAACACTGCCATCTTCTGGTGCCAGTGAGGAAGCATTAGGATACGCTTGACAGTGGGGAATGTTTATGTTTTTCGTAAGAATTCTGTATGAGGCAGCATGGCATGTATGGTACAACGGAAAGACCCTGGGCTAGAGTGTGAAAACCTGGGTTCTAATGATGTAAACATGGACTGGACTGAGGAGGAAAGTTGTGTAGGCATTTGAATCTGTGGGCTTTACCTCAGGGTATCCAGTTCAGTCAGAGCTCCTTTAGCCTGCCAATCTATTTCAGACTGCCCACAAGTACAGAGATAGTGTAGTGGAAAGAGCTTGTGTTTTGCAGTAAGCAGATCTGAATTCGAATTACAGCTCCACTAATTTCAGGTTGACTGGAGGAAGTCACTTATTCTGAGCGTTGTTTTTCTGATTTGTATGGTACATAGTTGTAAGGGCTAGCAAGAAAGTGCCAGGCGCGTGGTAGGCACTCAATTAAAGTTAATTATCTTCCGTTGCCTTCTCTTATCTTTTAAACCTAAAACACTGTTTCCTGTCACTATCTCTGGCAGCTCCAGAAAAGAGTTAACAACTACTTCATACCCTTTCCTGTTCTTTCCAATGTACATGTATTCTCTCATAATCAGAAAACCAAATAAAAAACATTTCGTTGTACAGAATAGACCAGCCAAATAGTGAGCATCCGTTGTGGCCAACATTTATTTTATTTGAATGTGCTGCATCTCGGTTGTGCACATGAGCAAATGATGTGGACTCGTGTGTGTTCTCATGTGAATGTGAATTCACTTTAATTCTGCAAACACTGAGTTCTACCTATGATCCAGACACTATAGGAATAAAGAGTTGGGTGAAAATAGTGTTTTTGCTTGGTTTTGAATGTATGAGCATACGTGCTTTGGCTGAAGGAAGGGAGGATTCATAAAATTGAGGGATGTATGAGGTGAAATCAGTGAAGGGCTGGCACTAGCTCCTGTTGGCTCATGAGAGGCAATTGTTAGATTTTAAGAAACTTTGTGAGCCAATTGTTAAACATTGCCATAATAGTTAGAAGATTTGAAATGTTCCCAACTCAAAGAAATGATAAATCTGTAAGGTGATGGATATCATAAGTACCCTAATCTGATCAGTATATACTGTACGGAGGTATCTAAATATCATATATACTCCATAAATATGTAAAATTATGTATCAATTAAAATGTTTAGTTAAAATTTAAATTATATAAACTTACAATTAAATTATATTAAAAACCAAAGTAATAAATACAGGCAGCCCTTGCTTTGCACAGTTCTGAAATGCATGAATTTTAGTTACCATAGTTAACAACACAATTCAAATTTCATTTATCACAATATAGTAACTATAAGTAATTGCACACATTACAAACTTTGCTGCTAGCTCTTCAGTCCATGAATCACTATGTAAATAACAGATGCACGTTATGATCAGTGATCAATCACACCACTTCTTTCAAAGTCAATCAGTGATAGACTTTGGTCTATCACTGCATATTTGTTATTCAGTTCTTGAACAAACAGCAAAGGATATATTGTGTTGCCTCCTTTTCTACCAATAATAAAACTCACATGACATTTTAGAAAAATGAATAATCAAAAAGGGGAATTAGAAAAAAAAAAGATCGAGTGAAGTAAAGAAATGAAAAGTGATAAGGCTGGAAGTGAAACTTGAAGTGGTTGAGCATGGAGATTTTGACACTGTTCCCATTTGAAAGACTTTAGATATGTAACCGGAGGAACTCAGTGAAGGCAAACTTTTTTTTTTTTGTTTTTGTTTTTTTGTTTTTGAGACGGAGTCTCGCTCTGTCGCCCAGGCTGGAGTGCAGTGGCGCAATCTCGGCTCACTGCAAGCTCCGCCTCCCAGGTTCACGCCATTCTCCTGCCTCAGCCTCTCCGAGTAGCTGGGACTACAGGCGCCCGCCACCACGCCCGGCTAATTTTTTGTATTTTTTAGTAGAGACGGGGTTTCACCGTGGTCTCGATCTCCTGACCTCGTGATCCGCCCGCCTCGGCCTCCCAAAGTGCTGAGATTACAAGCGTGAGCCACCGCGCCCGGCCAGTGAAGGCAAACTTTTGAAAAAAATGAAGAAAATGGTTATAACCAAAAGGATGAAGATGTCCTAGAGACAGTAAGACCAGCAAAAAACTTCACATTAAAGGAACTCTTTGGCCAGGTGCAGTGGCTCACACCTGTAATCCCAACACTTTGGGAGGCTGAGGCGGGTGGATCACTTGAGGTCAGGAGTTCAAGACTAGCCCGGCCAACAAGGCGAAACCCCATGTCTACAAAAAATACAAAAATTAGCTGGGCATGGTGGCAGACACCTGTAACCCCAGCTACTTGGGAGGCTGAGGCAGGAGAATCACTTGAATCGGGGAGGCAGAGGTTGAAGTGAGCCAAGATCGCACCACTGCACTCCAGCCTGGGCAACAGAGCGAGACTCCATCTCAAAATAATAATAATAATAAATAAGTAAATGAGTAAGGGAACTCTTAGAGATACTTCAAGACATTGAGAGTACCAAAAAATTTTTGTTTTAAACAGGTTTTTCAAAATATATATTGAAAGTACAAAGAATAAGATGTTCGAAGTGGACCAGGCACAGTGGCTTAGACTTGTAATTCCAGCACTTTGGGAAGCCGAGGCAAAAGGATTGCTTGAGGTCAAGAGTGTGCAAGACCAGCTTGGGCAATATGAAAGACCCTGTGTCTACAAAAAATAATAAAAGTTTTAATTAGTCGGGCATGGTGGCTCATGCTATATATTCCCCCTACTCAGGAGGCTGAGGCGGGTGAGGACTGCTTGAACTCAGGAGTTCGAGGCTGCACTGAGCTACAATAGGGTCACTGCATTCCAGCCTGGATGACAGAGCAAGACCCTGTCTCTAAAAAAGTAAAAATAAAATCTTCGAAGTGGATCCAAACTTAGAACTAGGACCATGTTCCAAGCATGGAAACGTCGGTCACTCATAAATTATACAAAAAAAAGCAAGCACTATTCAGATTACTATTGACACTTTTTTTTTTTACAAAGAAATACTTATTAATGTTTCAAATTTATTGTTTTTAATTAGTATACCATATCATTCAGTGGGGAAAAAATGGTTTTCTCAACAAATGGTGCTGGGGGCCAGGCACAGTGGCTCACATCTATAATCCCAGCACTTTGGGAGGCCAAAGTGGAAAGATCACTTGAGGCCAGAAGTTCAAGACCAGCCTGGGCAACACGGTGAGACCCCTGTCTCTAAAAAATATTTGAAAATTATCTGGGCATGGTGGTGCATACCCTTGAGTCCCATCTACTCAGGAACCTGAGGTGAGAGGATTGCTTGAGCCCAGGAGTTTGAGGCTGCACTGACCTATGATTGCACCACTGCACTCAAGTGTGGGTGACAGAGCAAGACCTGTTTCTAAAAAAATAATGAAATGAAATTATTGGCCAGGTGCAGTGGCTCACACCTGTAATCACAGCACTTTGGGAGGCCAAGGCGGGTGGATTACCTGAGATCAGGAGTTCAAGACTAGCCTGACCAACATGGTGAAACCCTGTCTCTACTAAAAATACAAAAAATTAGCCGGGCGTGGTGGTGGGTGCCTGTAATCTCAGCTACTTGGGAGGCTGAGGCAGGAGAATCACTTGAACCTAGGAGGTGGAGGTTGCAGTGAGCTGAGATCGTGCCATTGCACTTCCAGCCTGGGCAACAAGAGCAAAACTCCATCTAAAAAAAAAAATTAGAAGAGGGCTGGGCGCGGTGGCTCACGCCTGTAATCTCAGCACTTTAGGAGGCCCAGGTGGGCAGATCACGAGGTCAAGAGATTGAGACCATCCTGGCCAACATGGTGAAACCCCGTCTCTACTAAAAATAAAAAAATTAGCTGGGTGTGGTGGCACGTGCCTATAGTCCCAGCTCCTCAGGAGGCTGAGGCAGGAGAATAGCTTGAACCCAGGAGGTGGAGGTTGCATTGAGCCAGAGATCATGCCACTGCACCTCCAGCCTGGCAACAGAGCGAGACTCCATCTTAAAAAAAAAAAAAAAGAAATTATTAGAAGAAAACTTTATTTCTATCTTTCTCTTTTTTTTTCTCTCTCTCTCTCTCTTTCTCTCTTTCTGTCTTTCTTTCTTTCTTGACAGAGTCTTGTTCTGTCACCCACCCAGGATGGAGTTCAATCTCGGCTCACTTATGCAGTGGTTGCTTAGATATGACACCAAAAGTATAAGCAACCAAAGAAAAAAATAAATTGGACTTCGTCAAAACTTAACACTTTCGTGAAGTTGGCTATGGTGGG
This sequence comes from Hylobates moloch, assembly GCF_009828535.3. NCBI lineage: Eukaryota > Metazoa > Chordata > Mammalia > Primates > Hylobatidae > Hylobates > Hylobates moloch. Next base: position 32,334,800 of record NW_026652293.1, on the reverse strand, counting down.
AATATTTATACCAAAGAAATTGGCAAATGCTGTATATCAGGGCTTGTTTTGTTAAGTGTCTAGACTTAAGAAAGTGATAGAGCAACTGTGAATAATGCAAATGAAACTTAAAATTGTGTTGTGTCTGTAGCTGTTACACTGGTAAAAACATGAAAAAAATTAAGAGATAATCTTTCAGTATTTGAAAACCATTACTTGATTCAGCAAAGAAATCACTGATATCATTCATAAATGAGTGAAGTTCCAATAGATGTCTTTGTTTCATTTTCGTCTTATTTGTTAAACCAACATTCATGTCAGAACTACACTTAGCCAGCAGTTAAAACATTTACCAGCATGCCACTGGCTAGAAAGGATAGCACAGATCCTAGAATCCAGCATCTCTTACCATTCTACATGTTGGGCACTGGAGCCCAGGACCTGTCCAGGGTCACAAGCAAGTGCATGAATGGTCAACATTTGAATTGTGCCATTCTTTTACATTTTAACACGACCTCCCTGAGTATCCAGGAAAATGTGTTTTCCTTCACATGCCACAGTGAGGATGGGCAGTGAAGATGTATGAAACAGTTGTCATCAGTTTAGCTAATAAAAAGCCCTTCTCAGGATCACCTGGGCCCGGGGAGGTCAAGGCTGCAGTGAGCTGTGATAGCGCCACTGCACGCCACCCTGGGCGCCTGGGAGACAGAGTGAGATGCTATCTCAACAAAAAATAAAAAAATTAAAATAATAAAATAAAATAAAATAAGCCTTCTCTCCCAGGTTCTAACAAGGACACATACCTGCCCTGAGGGTAGGAGGAGCCAAGAAAATTAGGACACAAGAAGAGACCTGCTTGGTCTGCCTCCCTATCTGGGCAGACAGCAGTAGGGCAAGCAAACAAGCCATGTCTTATTTTGGACTTTTCTCTCATTTACACTCTCCCTACTGAGGCACTGAAGAGATACTCAGGCTTCTCTCCAATCAGGAATTAAACAATGGCCTGGCCCCATGAGAGAGAGTCAGGTTTGAACTTGGCCTCCAGTCCAAAGCCCTCACCTTGGCCTTAATCACTTGGAATATTACTTCAACCTTATCTTATTTACCCAGAGTCTCCTTGGGAGGTGAGCCAGGAATTAATAACAATAGACCTTTACTTTTACTTACAGCCCTTTACAGTTTACAAGACCTTTGTACATGCACTATCCTTTGTGAGCACCATAATGGTCCTGTGTGGTGAACAGGAATGGGTTTATTGAACCTATTTTGTAGATGAGGAAAATGTGGCTCAAAGAGAGTACCCAAATTCATGGAGCCAATTTCAGGACTGGAACCCAGGTATGCTGACACAAAATTTAGTTGTCTTCCATGGCACAGAAGTACTGTAACACATACCTAGGGGTACTCAGAGAATTATTCTTAGTGATAGTTATTAATAACAAAAATAGCTATCATTTATAAGCACTTATGTGTCATACTGCATTAAGTGCTTCATATACCTCCTCATTTAATCTTCACAGCAATCTTTTGAGGTTGATGCTAAATTGTCCATTTAACAAGTAATAAACTAAAGCTCAAAAAGTTTAAGGAAACGATCTTGGGTCACACAGTAGAAGTGTCAGAGCAAGGATTTGAACCCAGATCTGTTTTCAAAGATTATACCCTTAGCTCTTAAGATAGATGAATGGCCCCCTAACACATGAAACAATATGTTTGTTAGCAGCAAAGTATTTCATTAGGTGTGTCTGGTAATAATACAGAAAGTGAAGAAAGGGCCCAGCACAGTGGCTTCACGCCTGTAATCCCAGCACTTTGGGAGGCTGAGGCAGGCAGATCACTTAAGGTCAGGAGTTCAAGACCAGCCTGGCCAACATGGCAAAACCCTGTCTCTACTAAAAATACAAAAATTAGCCAGGTGTGGTGACGGGTTCCTGTAGTCCCAGCTACTTGGGAAGCTGAGGCAGGAGAATTGCTTGAAACTGCGAGGCGGAGGGCGGAGTTTGCGGTGAGCCGAGATGGTGCCATTGCACTCCAACCTGGGTGACAGAGTTTTTTGAAACTCCGTCTCAAAAAAAAAAAAAAAAAGAAGAAGAAGAAGGAGAAGGAGAAGAAGAAGAAGAGTCAGGAATGGTGGCTCACACCCATAATCCCAGGACTTTGGGAGGCCGAGGCAGGCAAATCACTTGAGGTCAGGAATTCAAGACCAGCCTGGCCAACATGGCAAAACCCTGTCTGTGCTAAAAATACAAAAGCTAGCCGGGCATGGTGGTGGGCGCCTGTAATCCCAGCTACTCGGGAGGCTGAGGCAGGAGAATCGCTTGAACCTGGGAGGTAGAGATTCCAGTGAGCCGAGATCGCACCACTGCACTCCATCCTGGGCGACAGCGAGACTCCATCTCAACAACAACAACAAAAAATAAAATAAAAATAAATAAATAAATAAATAAATAAAATAATAATAATAAAAAAAGAAAAGAGCTTTAAAGTTAGAAATCCCTACCATATTTCACCTATCAAATTTACCTTGTTTCTACCTTTATTTCACCCCTACTTGCAATAATAAATTTTGAGGGACTTAGATTAGCATTATGTTAAAGGAAACATTGGTATAATGAAAAGGCAAGGGCTCTGGAGAAGGGTTCAAATTCTAGCTACAACACAATATGGTTTTTTGCAAGTGAATTCACCTCTTAGAGCTTCAGTTTCCAAAGCTATAAAATGAGGATACTCATCCCTACCTTTCAGTGAGAAGTCATCAACTGAGTTGCATGTGTTGTTTTAATTAAGCTTTTGGAGGTTTAGGAAACTCACTTCGATTATCATAAATAATAGGAGTTTCTTGTAAGGATCCATGTGGAAATGAAGAACCATGTCTGATAGGGACATTACAGCCAAGCCCATGGTGGAGCGGGAACTTCTGTGCAGTGCGGCGGCTTCAAGCATCCAGTAATGTAGTGTGGAAACAAGATGGATGCTGTGGTACACCTCTCAGATATCCAATTCAGCATTAAGGCAATCCTAACCCCAGCTACTGAGTCATTTTCTGGGAACTGCCATGGCAAAGGAACTGCCCATCCAAGTGTATGACTCCATCCTGGGTGCTGTCTGCATCTAATGAGGGGTTGATGATGGGATAAGTGGGAGGCTTAAGGGTCTCACCCCTTTGCCTCATTTCCAGATGACTCTAGAAGGTCGTTTTGGCTCCTGTGCTCTCTGAAGGATCAGTGGTGATTTGTTTATAACTGCATCACAGCCCAACCTCTTCCTCCTCTGCCCAATCACATGCCCTTCACTTCCTCTCAGGCGCTGATCTGAAGAGCATGCCCCAATAAGGCCTCTGCCCACTGATGTCTGATGCAGAGTGTTTGCGGGAGAACCTGACCCAAGACAGGGAACTAGGAGGCAGGTCGAGATCCAAGCAGGAGGCTGTCTCGTTAACCCTTCAGCTGCAGGCATTCTTTCCACTGTGGTGGAAAGACTACCTATTGTCTAATTCTCCTGCTTTTGCAGCTATCAACAAACTTCTCTTTTAATTATCCCTTTCTTTGTTTCATGGCTTTTGTTTTCTGCCTCCTCTGTCTTTCAACTTTGCCCCCGAACCAAATGCTGATTCCTTCATTGAGTCAAATTTTCACTCTTTGCCTGTTAGGGGCCCAGCAATGTCCTAGACACTAAGAAGGATGCCTAGTGAGGAGGGTGGCGAAGAGGATGGCCCTTCCCTGATAATGATAACTTTATAGGAAATAAATGAGATTAAGTGTGTAAAATCAGTTAGTGAATGGGAAGTCTCTATACTAATGTGAATTCTTTGTACCACAGAAATTCATACCAGGGAAAGGATAGTTAGCTGTGGCAAACTGGGAAAGCCAGAGCAAATGAGATATTCCAGAGTCAGCCTGGCCAATATGGTGAAACCATGTCGCCACTAAAAATACAAAAATTAGCCAGGTGGGGTGGCGTGCACCTGTTGTCCGAGCTACTCAGGGTGTGGTGGTGTGCATCTGTAGTCCCAGCTGCTCAGGAGGCTGAGGCAGAAGAATTGCTTGAACCAGGGAGGTAGAGGTTGCAGTGAGCTGAGATCATGCCACTGCACTGCAGCCTGAGTGAAAGCGAGACTCTGTCTCAGAAACAAACAAACAGGCTGGGTGCATTGGCTCACTCCTGTAATCCCAGCACTTTGGGAGCCCAAGGCAGGTGGATCACGAGGTCAGGAGTTCAAGACCAGCCTGGCCAACATAGTGAAACCCCATCTCTGCTAAAGATACAAAAAATTAGCTGGGCGTGGTGGCACGTGCCTGTAATCCCAGCTACTCGGGAGGCTGAGGCAGGAGAATCGCTTGAACCCAGGAGGTGGAGGTTGCAGTGAGCTGAGATCGTGCCATTGCACTCCAACCTGGGCGACAGGGCAAGACTTCGTCTCAAAGAAACTAAAAACAGGCCAGGCCCAGTGGCTCATACCTGTAGTCCCAGCACTTTGGGAAGCCGAGATGGGCGGATCACGAGGTCAGGAGTTCGAGACCAGCCTGGCCAACATAGTGCAACCCTGTCTGTACTAAAAATACAAAAATTAGCTGGGTGTGGTGGTGGGCACCTGTAATCCCATCTACTTGGGAGGCTGAGGCAGGAGAATCACTTGAACCCGGGGGGCAAGGATTACAGTGAGCTGAGATTGTGCCACTGCACTCCAGCCTGGGCAACAGAGTAAGACTCCATCTCAAAAGAAAAAAACAGATAAAATCAGCTTTGGCAAGGACAAAAAACCAAACACCTCATGTTCTCACTCATAGGTGGCAATTGAAAAATGAGAACACATGGACACAGGAAGGGGAACATCACACACCGGGGACTGTTGTGGGGTGAGGGGAGGGGGGAGGGATAGCATTAGGAAATATACCTAATATCATGTATACATATGTAACAAACCTTCACGTTGTGCACATATACCCTAAAACTTAAAGTATGATTTAAAAAAAAATCAGCTTCGGAAAGTTTTTCCATGGCCTGGATTCTGGCTAACTGAATTCACCCAAGCTCAGCATAACCTGACACCGGTGGTCATTCATTCCACAAAGTATATACAAGATATAAATGGGCCGGGCACGCTGGCTCACATCTGTAATTCCAGCACTTTGGGAGGCCGAGGCGGGAGGATCACCTGAGGTTAGGAGTTTGGGACCAGCCTGGCCAACATGCTGAAACCTCGTCTCTACTAAAAATACAAAAATTAGCCGGGCGTGGTGGCGGGCGTCTGTAATCCCAGCCACCCAGGAGGCTGAGGCAGAAGAATGGCTTGAACCCGGGAGGCAGAGGTTGCAGTGAGCCAAGACTGTGCCACTGCACTCCTGCCTGGGCAATAGAGTGAGAAAAGATATAAATGTTCTCTGGGTCAGGCACGGTGGCTCACACCTGTAATCCCAGCACTTTGGGAGGCCAAGGCAGGTGGATCACTTGAGGTCAGGAGTTTGAGACTAGCCTGGCCAACATGGTGAAACTCCGTCACTACTAAAAATACAAAAATTAGTTAGGCGTGGTCATGGGAGTCTGTAATCCCAGCTTCTTGGGAGGCTGAGGCAGGAGGATCGCTTGAACCTGGGAGGCGGAGGTTGCAGTGAGCAGAGATTGCGGACTGCTCTCCAGCCTGGGTGACAGAGCGAGACATCGTCTCAAAAAAAAAAAAAAAAAAAAGATATAAATGTTCTCAAGCTCAAGCTCATTTTTACTAAAGGAAAAAATCACACTTTCACAATCATTTTTTAGTTAACTAGAGAAAAAAACCTTGATTTCTTGGTTACATTTTGCAAAAATTGCCAGGTGCAATGGTGTGCACCTGTGTCCCCATGTAGCCCCCATTACTCGGGAGGCTGAGGCAGGAGAATTGCTTGAGCCCAGCAGTTCTGGGCTGTAGTGTGCTATGGTAGCACCTGTGAATAGCCCCTGCACTCCAGCTTGGGCAGCATAGGGACAACTGTCTCTTATAAAAAAAAAAAAAAAAAAAAAAAAAAAAGGAGGAGGGAGGAGAGAGAAGGGGAAAGGGAAGGAGAAGGTGAGGGAAAGGATGGAGAAGAAGACATATTAAATCTAATATAAGGTATTCAGTCTGGAGAAACAGGAGCCTGACATCTAGAGACCAACGTTCCTCCCTGCTCTGCCACCATATCCTGCAGTGACATAATCTCATTATATTATTGAATGAATGATATGGCAAAAACTGGATTTGAATTTAGGTCTAACTCCTTTTTTTTTTTTTTTTTTTGGAGACAGGGTCTTGCTCTGACACCCAGGCTGGAGTGCAGTGGTATGATCTTAGTCACTGGTCACTGCAACTACTGCCTCCCGGGTTCAGGTGATCCTTCTACCTCAGCCTCCTGAGTAGCTGGGACTACAGGCATGTGCCACCAAGCATGGCTAATTTATTTATTTCAATAGTAGCGATGGAGTTTTACCATATTGGCCAGGCTGGTCTCGAACTCCTGACCTCAAGTGATCCGCCCACCTTGGCCTCCCAAAGTACTGGGATTACAGACATAAGCCACCATGCCTGGCCTAAGCCCATTTCTTTTTCACTTGATCTTGATGTTCTCATAAGCATTCCTTTCCCAATCCCATGAAAATTACATTGAGAGGAATAAATGATAGTAAGTAAAATAAAAAGTTCTCATTTTGTGCAAAGCTGAAGTACAGGTCCTCTGTAAATGTTAAATAACAATGGTGATAATCAGTGGCAGTGTGCTTAGAATTTATAGAATCAGGCCTGGCGTGGTGGCTCATGCCTGGAATCCCAGCACTTTGGGAGGCCAAGGCGGGCAGATCACCTGAGGTCAGGAGTTTGAGACCAGCCTCAACATAGAGAAACCCCATCTCTACTAAAAATATAAAATTAGCCGGGCGTGGTGGTGCATGCCTGTAATCCCAGCTACTCGGGAGGCTGAGGCAGGAGAATTGCTTGAACCTGGGAGGCGGAGTTTGTGGTGAGCTGAGATCACGCCATTGTACTCCAGCCTGGGCAACAAGAGCGAAACTCCATCTCAAAAAAAAAAAAAAAAAAAAGAATTCACAGAATCATACAGAATCCTAGGGGGTGGAAAACACCATTAAAGTCATGAGGTCCAGGGATTTTCAAACATGTTTAGGTAGTAGAGCTCCTAGAAGTCACGGTGCTCTTCACAAAACATCACAGATTACTGACAGCAAGTATCGTTATATGAACTAGCAATTATTTCACCAGCAGACACAGCATGATGTAATGGGAAAGATCGGTTTTGAAGTCTTCTCACAGACCTGACTTTTCCATTTACTAACTTGACTACTTGAGTAAGTTAATTAACCTTTCTGTGCCTCTGATCCTTCATCTGAAAAATGGGGAAAGCAAATCCCTCTTGCAGGGTTGAGTTACTTTTGATACATGTGTATGTGCATATATGTAATATTTGAACCTTAAAAATGGTAGCAACGGGTCTATAATTCCTTATCCAAACTTTCTGGAGCCAGCTTTGTTTCAAAATTAAGAAACTTTTTTACTGAAAAAATGTAATATCAGACGTATGTCATCCAAATGATACCCCTAACTGAGTTTGTGGCAGTACCCCATAATCTAACACTTTACATTTCTGTAGAGTTTGCACCAAATTTATGAAAAATATTCTTTGTTTTAAAATCATTTTGAATTTAGTTGGTATTTTTGATCTGTGGACAAAGGATTGTAAACGTGTTATTATTTGAAGGTAATATAACTGCTATGTTTCAGGTCTACACAGCTTAAGAAAATACAAGCCAAGTTTAGTGGCTCACACCTAGAATCCTAGCACTTTGGGAGGCAAAGGCAGGAGAATCACTTGAGGCCAGGAGTTTGAGAACTGCCTGGGCAACATAGCAAGGGCCCTAATTCTACAAGAAAAAAAAAACATTTTTTTTTTTTTTTTTTGAGACGGAGTCTTGCTCTGTCGCCAGGCTGGAGTGCAGTGGTGCCATCTCAGCTCACTGCAATCTCCGCCTCCTGGGTTCAAGTGACTCTCCTGCCTCAGCCTCCTAAGTATCTGGGATTACAGGTGTGCACCACCACACTCAGCTAATTTTTTGGTTTTTTGAGATGGAGTCTCACTCTGTCACCAGGGCTGGAGTGCAATGGCGTGATCTCGGCTTACTGCAAGCTTCACCTCCCAGGTTCAAGCGATTCTCCTGCCTCAGGCTCCCGAATAGCTGGGATTACAGGTGCCCGCCACCACACCTGACTAATTTTTTGTATTTTTTTTTTTTTTTTGAGACAGAGTCTCGCTCTGTCACCCAGGCTGGAGTGCAGTGGCATGATCTCGGCTCACTGCAAGCTCTGCCTCCTGGGTTCACACCATTCTCCTGCCTCAGCCTCTCCGGTTAGCTGGGACTACAGGCGCCCGCCACCATGCCCGGCTAATTTTTTTGTATTTTTTAGTAGAGACGGGGTTTCACCGTGGTCTCGATCTCCTGACCTCGTGATCCGCCCGCCTCGGCCTCCCAAAGTGCTGGGATTACAAGCGTTTTTTTTTTTTTTTTTGAGACAGATTTTATCTGTCGCCAGGTGGGTCATGGCTGATTCGACACTGCATCTCCTCCAAGTTTAGCCTTTTCCTGCCTCAGCTTTGATACTGGGACTACAGGCCCTGCCACCGCCGGCTAATTTTTGTATTTCTCAAATTCACTTCTCGACCTCTGATCTCGTGATCACCTGCCTCGTCCTCCAAAGATTGAAGTGACCACCATATTTTTAGTAGAGACGGGGTTTCACCTAGGTTGGCCAGGCTGGTCTTGAACTCCTGACCTCATGATCTGCCCCCCTTCGGCCTCCCAAAATTCTGGGATTACAGGCGCGAGCCGCAGCACCAGGCCATTTTTTTGTGTGTTTTTAGTAGAGATGGGGTTTCACATGTTGGCCAGGATGGAAAAAAAATTTTCAATTGGCTGGCTGTGGTCACACGCCTGTAGTCCCAGCTACTTGAGAGGATCGCTTGAGCCCAAAAGTTCAAGGCTGCAATGAGCTATTATGACACCACTGCACTCCAGCCTGAGCAAGAGTGAGACCCTGTCTCAGCTGATACAACTCACAGCTGTCCCCTTCTTGGAGACTTGCCCTCAACCAAATGGGAGCTATCTCTCTTGGTGGTGAGGGAACCAAGGAGAAGACTTGTCAATGACTGTCTGACACAGTCCCTTGTTTCAAGGGACTAATTTTGGGGTACAGTTCTTGTTTCAGTTTCCCTGTGGGGTTAGACTGGAGCAGGAATCCACACTCTTCCTTACCTTTACTCCACTGCTTCAAGAAGTTACTTCAATAAGTTACTTGAACCAGAATCCCTATCTCAGGCTCTGCTTCTAGGGAACTTAAGGTAAAACACTTGGTACCACGAATGGTCCTTGAAAGCAGATCTAAGGATGGGATTCTGGAGTTGGATCCCACGTGGACTGGATGGTAATGTGGTAAGTGGAATGAGAGTCTCTGGCATGCCATATATGTAACTGCAAGACTTTCACCTATAGTGAATTGGGGTGGAATATAGGTGGAAGGAAGGGGATATTCAGTCTAGCTGGTGCAATGTCTCAGGCATTTGGGAGATATGTGGGAAATACCAACTATAAGGATAATGGAAGTGAGAGTCTGTGGCTAAATGCCATTGATTAACTGATGAAAGAAAATGAGCCAGGTATGGTGGCTCACGCCTATAATTCCAGCACTTGGGAGGCTGAGGCAGGAGGATCACTTGAGCCCAAGGAGTTCAAAACCAGCCTGGGAAATATAGTGGGAACCTGTCTCTACAAAAAAATTTTTTTTTAATTAGCTGGCTGTGGTGGCTCATGCCTGTAATCCCAGCTACTCAGGAGGAGGCTGAGGTGGGAAGATTCCTTGAGCCCCGGAGTTCAAGGCTGCAGTGAGCCATGATCACACCACTGCATTCTGGCCTGGGCAACAGATCAAGACTCTGTCTCTAAAGGAAAAAAGAAAAAAGAAGAACAGAAAAAGAAAGAAGGCCAGGCGCGGTGGCTCAGTAGGCAAAGGTAGTTAATTATCAGGCAGAATTGTGAGAGTGGGAGCTTCGATAAAAGGCTGAATTCTCGGCATAGGCAAGTCTCCTCACAAAAGTTGGGCCCTAATAGGGAAGAAGTAGGACCCTGCGATTTGAAGTGAGGATCTGTAGGTAGATATATTTGAGAAGCTTGAATCTCAAGATTCCTTTAATCCCCCGGGCCTATTGAAGTGACTCACTGTCTCAAGCAGGAAGATAAAGGCCTGTTCCCTACTCCCTTTGTAAGTAACTTATAAGACAATGCAGGCCCTCCTTAGGATCTGTCCTGATCATTCCTCCTGGCCACCAATCCTATAACTAAAATCAAATAGCACAACTAGGTAAATGCAGGGTATGCTAAGGGAAAAGGGAGATATATGCCAAAGTAGCTGTAGGATCTGGCTTACATGTGCTGGCAAGTACCAGAAGAATATGCCTGAGGGGTGGATAAATGGTGAAATTTAAAGTTGGATAGGACGAGTTCATCAATATCAGGACACTCTCCTGTGACATAGGATTTAAAACCCTATAAGGGCCCCAGGAGATAATTCTGTACACTGCTGGAATGGATCTTTGAAGCCTGAGAAAAGGGACAGCCTACATTCACATTAAAGTAGAGATGCCAGAACTGCCATGGCAAACTATGGTAAAGGGAATCAAAAGACTCAGAGAGGCCAGGCGCCATGGTTCACGCCTGTAATCCACCAGTTGATTTCCAAGGCCCACCCTTGGAAGGGCCTTGAGGACATGCCATTTACCAAGGAAACAAGGAATGCACTAGTTAGGGGAGGTACCAGCATTATGAAGGTTATAGCAACTATCCTCTAAGTCAGGACTAATGGTGGGAGATGGGCTCCCAAGTAGCAATGGGGATAGATCTCAGAATAGCAGAGGTCAGGTGGCACCACTTAACCACTGAAAAAAGGGTGGACTTAATGTCAGAATGGGTAGCCAGGAGGGCATGGCCAAGAGAGATTTTGGAGATGACTCAAAAAACATGATGTTCTCAGGGACAAGATAGATGGATGCCCATTGTATAAGTAAAAGATTTCAAGAATGTATGAGAAGAAAAAAAGACAAATACCATATGATTTCACTTATTTGAGATGTCTAAAGTGGTCAAATTCATAGAAACAAAGTAGAATGGTGGTTTCCAGGGCCTGGGGGAGGGGAAAATGGTGAGTTGTTTAATGGGTATAGAGTTTCAGTTTTGCAAAATGAAAAGGTTCTGGGGATCTGTTGCACAACAATGTGAATATACTTACACCATGAACTGTATGTACTCTTTTTTTTTTTTTGAGACAGAGTCTGGCTCTGTCCCCCAGGCTGGAGTGCAGTGGCACCATCTCGGCTCACTGCAAGCTCTGCCTCCCGGGTTCACGCCATTCTCCTGCCTCAGCCTCCCGAGTAGCTGGGACTACAGGCGCCCGCCACCACGCCCTGCTAATTTTTTTGTATTTTTAGTAGAGACAGGGTTTCACTATGTTGGCCAGGATGGTCTTGAACTCCTGATCTCGTGATCCGCCCACCTCGGCCTCCCAAAGTGCTATGATTACAGGCTTGAGCCACCGCGCCTGGCCGTACTGTATGTACTCTTAAAGATGGTTGAGATTGTAAATTTTATGTTGTATGTTTATCACAATTAAATTTTAAAAAAAATTTTAATTATTGCAGGTGGTGGGTGTGATGGCTCACTCCTGTAATCCAGCACTTTGGGAAGGTGGGAGGATTGTTTGAGCACAGGACCTGGGCGATAAAAAGTCAGACTTCGTCTCTACAAAAAGTAAAAAATGTAGCCAGGTTTGGTGGCACATGCCTGTAGTCTCAGCTACATAGAGGGCTGAGGCAGGAGGATCACTTGAGCCCAGGAGGTTGAGGCTACGGCGAGCCATGTTCATGCCATTGCACTCCAGCCTGGGCAACAGAGTGAACCCTACCTCAAAAAAAATTTGTGGGTACATAGTAGATGTATATACATTTGTGGGGTACATGAGATATTTTGATACAGGCTTACAGTGTGTAATAATCACATCAGGATAAGTGGGGTATCCATCACCTCAAGCATTTATCCTTTCATTGTGTTACAAACAATCCAGTTATACTCTTTTGGTTTTTCTGTTTGTTTGTTTGAATGTTTGAGACACAAGCTCACCCTGTTGCCCAGGCGTTGGAGTGCAGTGGCATGATCTTGGCTCACTGAAGCCTCCAACTCCCGGGTTCAAGTGATTCTCCTGCCTCAGCCTCCCAAGTAGCTGGGACTATGGGCATGCACCACCACACCTGGCTAGTATGTTTTTGTATTTTTAGTGGAGGGGGGTTTTGCCATGTTGGCCAGGCTGGTCTTGAACTCCTGACCTCAGGTGATCCATCCACCTCGGCCTCCCAAAGTGCTGGGATTACAGGCATGAGCCACACCCAGCCTTCTTTTAGTTATTTTAAAATGTACAATAAATTATTGTTGACTGCAGCCACTTTATTGTGCTATCAAATGCTAGATATTATTCATTCTACCTAACTATATTTTTGTACTGATTAACCATCCTCACTTCCCCCTACCCTCCCAGCATCTGGTAACCATCATTCTACTCTCTGTCTCCATGAGTTTAATTTTTAGCTCCCACAAATAAGAGAGAATGAGAATATGTGGTTTGTCTTTCAGTGCCTGGCTTATTTCATTTAACATAATGACCTCCAGTTCCACCCATGTCATTGCAAAACAGGACCTCATTCTTCTTCATGGCTGAATAGTGGTCCGTTGAGTGTATGTGCCACATTTTCTTCATCTACTCATCTGTTGATGGAAACAGGTTGCTTCCAAATCTTGGCTCTTGTAAATAGTGCTGCAATAAACATGGGAGTACAGATATCTTTTAAACATACTGATACAATTTTAGAAATTAAAAAATTTTTTTTAAAAAAGAATGAGGAGAAAGCTGAGATCAGCTGCACTGGAAAGTCAAAAATCTTTGCCTGTTTTCGGACCTAGAAGCCATCAACTGAAGGAGAGACGAGGCCTCCATGAGGAGGGACCCTGCTAAACCACGGCAAGTATATATAGTAGTGATTCCTATGGTCATTTATTCAGATAACCTTACACTAGAATTAGGAAAATATCCAGATCTTTCAAGGGTTGCTGGACACTAGATCTAAGTTAACACTGATATCTGGGGACTAAAGCATCAAGAGTACATGTGGGTCAGGAAATAAATAGAGTCCTGACCCAGGTCTGTCGTACAATGGTTCCACTAGGTACATGGACCTACCCACTTGTCTCTCCTGTTCATAAATGTATACTTGAAATAGGCATACATAGAAATTGCAGAACCCTCACTGTAGACGAAGAACTACTGTAGTAGTAAGAAAGGCCAAGTGGAAGCCCCTGAAACTGCTCCCTTATAATGGCCAATATAATAAATCAAAAACCTATGACATTCTAGTGAAATGACAGAGTTTAGTGCCTCCCTCAAAACTTTAAAGAATGCAAGAATGGGCCAGGCGCGGTGGCTCACGCCTGTAATCCTAGCACTTTGGGAGGCCGAGGCGGGTGGATTGCCTGAGCTCTGGAAGTTTGAGACCAGCCTGGGCAACATGATAAAACCCTGTCTCTACTAAAAAATACAAAAAATTAGCCAGGTGTGGCAGCGTGTGCCTGTAGTCCCAGCTATTAGGGAGGCTGAGGCAGGAGAATGGCTTGAACCCAGGAGGCGGAAGCTGCAGTGAGCCGAGGTGACACCATTGCACTCTAGCCTGGGTAACAGAGCAAGATTCCATCCCCACCGCTGGCCAAAAAAAAAAAAAAAAAAGAATGCCAGAATGATGGTCCCTGTGATATTTCCATTTATAAAAAAAAAAAAAAACAAAAAAAAACAGTTTTAATTTTTTTTTCTTAACCTCTGCCTCCTGAGTTCAAGCGATTCTCATGCCTCAGCCTCCAGAGTAGCTGGAATTACAGGCGCATGCCATCATGCCTGGCTAATTTTTGTATTTTTTAGTAGAGAGGGGGTTTCACCATGTTGGCCAGGCTGGTCTTGAACTCCTGCCATCAAGTGATCTGCCCGCCTCGGCCTCCCAAAGTGCTGGGATTACAGGTGTGAGCCATCACGCCCGGCTTCAGATGCCCTTGCTCTAAGATCATTTGGTGGCAAGGAACAGTCTCTCAAGCTGGCTTAAATGGAATGATGGTGGCAGAGGGACGTGTTTTTAAGAACATAAAAATCTCACTGACAAGTTAGCAACCTAGGGACAGAAAAAGGACAGCCAGGCATCATGGGACAGAAATTGTGAAATCATTTTCTGAGGCTGTTCTCTTTTTAGGGTTGTCTATTATTTCGGCTTCATTCTTATAGCTTCCACTGCTTGTACCTGGCCCAGCATGAGTGTTCTAGCTCCATCCTACAGGATCATTTAGTTCAAGGGTCCATTGGCATCTGATTCAGTCTTTCTTAGTACAGAATCCTTAGAAATAAATGGAATGGCTCAGCTGTTAGTTTATGGATTGGTTCTTAGGTCAGTGTTTTGCCCTTGGTCTGAGCATCTATTACTGGTGTGGAGTCACGCTCTGTAAACATGGCTGTCTAGGCTTCTTGAGAAGGATATGTGGATGTAAAACAATTTTAGAATGGGTGTGAGTTGGGCTAAACACACTGTGATAACAACCTTGCTCTAGCAAACATAAAGATGGGATGAAGATCCTTTTCTTCTGCGGCACTTAAAAAGAATCTGTAGCACTGACCTGGTCCTTGGTATGACGTTTTATTTTTTGAGTGTATGCTATTTTCTAACAACTGCAATACCGTGGAGGTAGGGATTAGTGCCAACTCATCTCTGACTCCTCAGAGTACCAACTCAAGGTTTCTTAACACTGTGGTCTTGGGAATGACTTATTGCTGAGGTAAACTGTATCCATAATGTTTTTGATGGGTTATACTCCTACAGTTGGCTGATCTCTTCCACATGGGGTTCCTAGAGGCATGTCACAGGTTTTTTTTGTTGTTATAGTAAAATATTCATAAAGTTGACCCAGCATAGTGGCTCATGCCCATAATGCCAACACTTTGGGTGGCCAAGGCAGGCAGGTCACTTGAGTCCAGGAGTTCAAGACCAACCTGGGCAACATGGCGAAACCCTGTCTCTACCAAAAAAAAAGTACAAAAATTAGCTGGGCATGGTGGTACACACCTATAGTCCTAGCTACTTGGAAGGCTGTAGCAGGAGGATCGCTTGAGCTCAGGAAGCGGAGGTTGCAGCAAGCCAAGAACAAACCACTGCATCTCCAGCCTGGGTGATAGAACAAGACCCTGTCTAGAAAACAAAAACACACACACACACACACACACACACACACATATGATATACATAGTTTGTCATTTTAACCAATTTTGAGTATACAATTCAGTAGCATTAAATACATTCATATTGTTGTGCAAACATCATGACTATCCATCTCCAGAACTTTTTCATCCATTCCAAACTCAAACTCTGTACTCATTACACAATAACTCTCCATTCTGCACTCCCTTTCTACCCCCTAGTAATTCTTTCTATCTCTATGAATTTGATCATTCTAAGGCAGGGGCCACCAACCCCCAGGCCATGACCCATATTGATCAGTGGCCTGTTAGGAACCAGACTGCACAGCAGGAGGTGAACAGAGAGTGAGTGAACAAAGCTTCATCTTTATTTACAGCTGCTCCCCATTGTTCGCATTACTGCCTGAGCTCCACCTCCTGTCAGATCAGTAGCAGCATTAGATTCTCACAGAAGCGTGAACCCTGTTGCGAATTGCACATGCGAGGAATCTAGGTTGTGGGCTCCTTATGCAAATCTAATGCCTGATAATGTGTCACTGTCTCATATGACCCCCAGATGGGACAGTCTAGTTGCAGGAAAACAAGCTCAGGGCTCCCATTGATTCTACATTATGGTGAGTTGTATAATTATTTCATTACATATTACAATGTAATAATAATAAAGTACACAATAAATGTAATGCACTTGAACCTTCCCGAAACCACCCCCCAGTATGCCCCCAACTGGTTTGTGGAAAAAACTGTCTTCCATGAAACCAGTTCCTGGTGCCAAAAACATCGGGGACCACTATTCAAAGGTACCTCATATAAGTGGAATCATATAACATTTGTTCTTTTATGTCTTATTTCACTTAGCATAATGTTTTAAAGGTTCATCCATGTTGTAGCATGTGTCAAAATTTCCTTCCTTTTAAAGGCTGAAAAAATTCTGTTGCATGTACATACCATATTTTGTTTATCCATCCATTCATCCATCAATGGGCACTTGAGTTACTGTTGTGAATAATGCTGCTATGAACATTGGTGTACAAGTATATTTGAGTCCCTGCTTTCAATTCCTTTGGATATATACCTAGAGATAGAACTGTTGGATCATATGGTAATTCTACATTTAATTTTTTGAGGACCCCCCACATTGTCTTCCACAGTGGTTGTACCATTTTACGTTCCCACCAGCAATGTACAAGGATCCCAATTTCTTCACATCCTGACACTTATTTTTTATAATAACCATCCTAATAGGTTCACACCTATTAGGTGTGCTAGCTCATTGTGGTTTTCATTTGCATTTCCCTAATGATTAGTGATGCTGAGTATCTTTTCATGTGCTTGCTGACTATCTGTATATCTCTGGAGAAATGTCTACTTAAGTCGTTTGCCCATTTTTTTTTGTATTTTGTTTTTACTCCTTTTTTGAGACAGGGTTTTGCTCTGTTACCTAGGCTGGAGTACAGTGGTCTGACCCTGGCTTACTGTAACCTCTGCTGCCTGGTATCAAGCAATCCTCCCATCTCAACCTTCCAAGTAGCCGAGACCACAGGTGTGTGCCACCACACCTGGCTAATTTTTAATTTTTTTGTAGAGACGAGGTTTCACTATATTGCCCAGGCTGGTCTCGAACTCCTCAGCTCAAGGGATCCTCCAACTTCAGCCTCCCAAAGTTGCTGGGATTATAGGCCTGAGCCATGATGCCTTGCCTTTCTGACCACTTTTTAATTGGGTTCTTTTTATATTGAGTCGTAGACATTCTTTATATATTGTGAATATTAATACCTTATCAGATATTTGATTTGCAAATATTTTCTCCCATTCTATGGGTTGCTTTTCTAATGTTTTTTAGAGAGAGGGTCCTTCTTACTCTGCTACCCGGGCTGTAGTGCAGTGGCCTGATTATAGCTCACTGTAGCCTCAAATTCCTTGGCTCAAGAGATCTTCCCACCTCAGCCTTTGGAATAGCTGGGACCACAGGTACGTATTACCATGCCTGCCTTTTCTTTTTTTCTTTTTTTTTTTTACTTTTTTGTAGAGACAGGATAGCACAATGTTGCCCAGGTTGGTCTCCAACTCTTGGCCTCCTGCCTCAGCTTCCCAAAGTGCTGGGGTGATTACAAGTATGAGCCACCATGCCCAGCTTCTATTGTCCTTTGTACATTTGAATTTTGATGTAATGCAATTTATCTACTTTTTTGATTTCATTGCCTGTGTCTTTTGGTGACACATTGAAGCAATCATTGCCAAACTTAGTTTCATGAAACTTCCCTTTCTTCTGAATTTTTTGCTTTTGTTTTTGTTTTGAGACAGAGTTTCACTCTTGTTGCCCAGGCTAGAGTGTAATGGCGCGATCTTGGCTCACTGTAACCTCCACTTCCCAGGTTCAAGAGATTCTCCTGCCTCACCCTCCCGAGTAGCTAGGATTGCAGGCATGTGCCACCACACCCGGGTAATTTTTTATATTTTTAGTAGAGACGGGGTTTCACCATGTTGGCCAGGATGGTCTTGAACTCCTGACCTCAGGTGATCGCCCACCTCGGCTCCCCAAAGTGCTGGGATTACAGGTGTGAGCCACTGCACCCGGCTTGTATTTTTTTTAGACAGTCTTGCCCTATCTCCCAGGCTGGAGTGCAGTGGCGCCATCTCTGCTCACTGCAACCTCCACCTCCCGGGTTTAAGCCATTCTCCTGCCTCAGCCTCCTGAGTAGCTGGGATTGTAGGCACAGGTCACCACGCCCGGCTAATTTTTGTATATATATTTTTGAGACTGAGTCTCGCTCTGTCGCCCAGGCTGGAGTGCAGCGGCGGGATCTCGACTCACTGCAACCTCTGCCTCCCGGGTTCAAGCGATTCTCCAGCCTCAGCCTTCCGAGTAGCTGGGATTACAGGCATGTGCCACCACACCCGGCTAATTTTTTGTACTTTTAGTACGGACGGGGATACATCATGTTAGCCAGGATTGTCTCAATCTCCTGACCTCATGATCCGCCCGCCTCGGCCTCCCAAAGTGTTGGGATTACAGGTGTGAGCCACTGCGTCCAGCTAGGAATTCTCTTTATCTATGCTGTAGGTAATGTGAACTGGCATATTCTTTCTGAAAAGCAATTTGACAAAATGCATGAAGAGTTCTAAAAATGTTCATGGCTCTTTCAGCCAGTAACTACACTTTCAAGAATCTATAGAGGATGAGCGCGGTGGCTCACACCTGTAATCCCTGCACTTTGGGAGGCTGAGGTGGGTGGATCACCTGAGGTCAGGAGTTCGAGGCCAGCCTGGCCAACATGGTGAAACTCCCGCCTCTGGTAAAAATACAAAACATTAGCTGGGAGTGGTGGTGCGTGCCTTTAATCCCAGCTACTCAGGAGGCTGAGGCAGGATAATCACTTGAACCCAGGAGGCAGAGGTTGCAGTTAGCCGAAATCACACCACTGCACTGCAGCCTCGGCAACAACAGCAAAACTCCGTCTAAAAAAAAAAAAGAAACTATTGAAGGAACTCAGAACTCAGATTATCTATCTATCTATCTACCTATCTATCTATAGATCTGTGTGTGTGTATATATATATATATATATATTTTTTTTTTTTTTTTTTTTTTT
>NW_026652293.1:32276953-32305892 GCF_009828535.3 Hylobates moloch | reverse complement strand
AAAAAAAAAAAAAAAAAAAAAAAAAAAAAAAAAAAAAAAAAAAAAAGTAGGGGTTACAATCCTAGTCTCTGATAAAATGGACTTGAAACCAACAAAGATCAAAAGAGACAAAGAAGGCCATCACATAATGGTAAAGGGATCAATGCAACAAGAAGAGCTAACTATCCTAAATATATATGCACTCAATGCAGGAGTACCCAGATTCATAAAGCAAGTCCTTAGAGACCTACAAAGAGACTTAGACTCCCACACAATAATAATGGGAGACTTTAACAGCCTACTGTCAATATTAGACAGATCAATGAGACAGAAGGTTAACAAGGATATCCAGGACTTGAACTCAGCCCTGGACCAAGCAGACCTAATAGACATCTACAGAACTCTCCTCCCCAAATCAACAGAATATACATTCTCCTCAGCACCACATCACACTTATTCTAAAATTGACCACATAATTGGAAGTAAAGCACTCCTCAGCAAATGTAAAAGAACAGAAGTCACAACAAACTGTCTCTCAGACCACAGTGCAATCAAATTAGAACTCAGAATTAAGAAACTCACTCAAAACTGCACAATTACATGGATACTAAACAACCTGCTCCTGAATGACTACTGGGTAAATAACGAAATGAAGGCAGAAACAAAGATGTTCTCTGAAACCAGTGAGAACAAAGACACAATGTACCAGAATATCTGGACACATTTAAAGCAGTGTCTAGAGGGAAATTTATAGCACTAAATGCCCAAAAAAGAAAGCAGGAAAGATCTAAAATCGACACCCTAACATCACAATTAAAAGAACAAGAGAAGCAAGAGCAAACACATTCAAAAGCTAGCAGAAGGCAAGAAATAACTACGATCAGAGCAGAACTGAAAGAGATAGAGACACAAAAAATCCTTCAAAAAATCAATGAATCCAGGAGCTGGTGTTTTGAAAAGATCAACAAAATTGATAGACTGCTAGCAAGATTAATAAAGAAGAAAAGACAGAAGAATCAAATAGATGCAATATAAAATGATAAAGGGGATATCACCACCGATCCAACAGAAATACAAACTACCATCAGAGAATACTACACCTCTATGCAAATAAATTAGAAAATCTAGAAGAAATGCATAAATTCCTGGACAGATACACCCTCCCAAGACTAAACCAGAAAGAAGTTGAATCTCTGAATAGACCAATAACAGGCTCTGAAATTGAGGCAATAATTAATAGCCTATCAACCAAAAAAAGTCCAGGACCTGATGGATTCACAGCTGAATTCTACCAGAGGTACAAAAAGGAGCTGGTACCATACCTTCTGAAACTATTCCAATCAATAGAAAAAGAGGGAATCCTCCCTAACTCATTTTATGAGGCCAGCATCATACTGATACCAAAGCCTTGCAGAGACACAACAAGAAAAAAGAGAATTTTAGATCAATATCACTGATGAACATCGATGTGAAAATCCTCAATAAAATACTGGCAAACTGCATCCAGCAGCACATCAAAAAGCTTATCCACCATGATCAAGTTGGCTTCATCCCTGGGATGCAAAGCTGGTTCAACATATGCAAACCAATAAATGTAATCCATCACATAAACAGAACCAATGACAAAAATCACATGATTATCTCAATAGATGGAGAAAAGGCCTTTGACAAAATTCAACAGCGCTTCATGCTAAAAACTCTCAATAAACTAGGTATTGATGGAACCTAACTCAAAATAATAAGAGCTATTTATGACAAACCCACAGCCAATATCATACTGAATGGGCAAAAACTGGAAGCATTCCCTTTGAAAACTAGCACAAGACAAAGATTTCCTCTCTCACCACTCCTATTCAACATAATGTTGGAAGTTCTGGCCAGGGCAATCAGACAAGAGAAAGAAATAAAGGGTATTCAATTAGGAAAAGAGAAAGTCAAATTGTCCCTGTTTGCAGATGACATGATTGTATATTTAGAAAACCTCATCGTCTCAGCCCAAAATCTCCTTAAGCTGATAAGCAACTTCAGCAAAGTCTCAGGATACAAAATCAATGTGCAAAAATCACAAGCATTCCTATACACCAATAACAAACAGCCAAATCATGAGTGAACTCCCATTCACAATTGCTACAAAGAGAATAAAATACCTAGGAATCCAACTTACAAGGGATGTGAAGTACCTCTTCAGGAGAACTACAAACCACTGCTCAACAAAATAAAAGAGGATACAAACAAATGGAAGAAAATTCCATGATCATGGATAGGAAGAATCAATATCGTGAAAATGGCCATACTGCCCAAAGTAATTTATACATTCAATGCTATCCCCATAAAGCTACCACTGACTTTCTTCATCGAATTGGAAAAAATTACTTTAAAGTTCATATGCAACCAAAAAAGAGCCTGAATTGCCAAGACAACCCTAAGAAAAAAGAACAAATCTGGAGGCATTACGCTACCTGACTTCAAACTATACTACAAGGCTACAGTAACCAAAACAGCATGGCACTGGTATCAAAACAGATATATAGACCAATGGAACACAATAGAGCCCTCAGAAATAACACCACACATCTACAATAATCTGATCTTTGACAAACCTGATTAAAAACAAGAAATGGGGAAAGGATTCCCTATTTATTTAACAAATGGTGCTGGGAAAACCTACTAGCCATATGTAGAAAGCTGAAACTGGATCCATTCCTTACACCTTATACAAAAATTAATTCAAGATGGATTAAAGACTTACATGTTAGACCTAAAACCATAAAAACCCTAGAAGAAAACCTAGGCAATACCATTCAGGACATAGGCATGGGCAAGGACTTCGTGACTAAAACACCAAAAGTAATAGCAACAAAAGCCAAAAGAGACAAATGGGGTCTAATGAAACTAAAGAGCTTCTGCACAGCAAAAGAAATTACCGTCAGAGTGAATAGGCAACCTACAGAATGGGAGAAAATTTTTGCAATCTACCCATCTGACAAAGGGCTAATATCCAGAATCTACAAAGAACTCAAACAAATTTACAAGAAAAAAAACAACTCCATCAAAAAGTGGGCAAAGGATATGAATAGACACTTCTCAAAAGAAGACATCTATGCAGCCAACAGAGGCATGAAATATTGTTCATCATCACTGGCCGTCAGAGAAATGCAAATCAAAACCACGGTGAGATACCATTTCACGCCAGTTAGAATGGTGATCATTAAAGTCAGGAAACAACAGATGCTGGAGAGGATGTGGAGAAATAGGAACACTTTTACACTGTTGATGGGCGTGTAAATTAGTTCAACCATTGTAGTAGACAGTGTGGCAATTCCTCAGGGATCTAGAACTAGAAATACCATTTGACCCAGCAATCCCATTACTGGGTATATACTTGAAGGATTATAAATCATTCTACTATAAAGACACATGCACATGTATGTTTATTGCAGCACTGTTCACAATAGCAAAGGCTTGGAACCAACCCAAATGCCCATCAATGATAGACTGGATAAAGAAAATGTGGCATATATACACCATGGAATACTCTGCAGCCATAAAAAATGAGTTCATATCCTTTGCAGGGACATGGATGAAATTGGCAACCATCATTCTCAGCAAAGTAACACAAGAAGAGAAAACCAAATACCACATGTTCTCACTCATAAGTGGGAGCTGAACAATGAGAACACATGGACACAGGGTGGGGAACATCACACACCGGGGCCTGTCGGAGGGGGTTGGGGGAGGGATAGCATTAGGAGAAATACCTAATATAAATGATGAGTTGATGGGTGCAGCACACCAACATGGAACATGTATACCTATGTATCAAACCTGTACGTTGTGTACATGTACCCTAGAACTTAAAGTATAATAATAAAAAAAGTTCATGAGAAAAAAAGAAAAAGAAAAATCTTACTTCAAATCTAGATCCTCACTGTAACTGAAAATCATTTGGCTACATTTGGGTCAAATATTCTGGTATCACCATGGCTGAATAAAAGGGTTGCCAACTATCAGTACCAAAATGGCATTATTGAAATAGGTACAGAGGCTGGGTGCGGTAGCTCGCTCCTGTAATCTCAGCACTTTGGGAGGCCGAGGCGGGTGGATCACTAGAGGTCAGGAGTTCGAGACCAGCCTGGCCAACATGGTGAAACCCTGTCTCTACTAAAAATACAAAAATTCGCCACGCATGGTGGCGCATGCCTGTAATTCCAGCTACTCAGGTGACTGAGGCAGGAGAATCACTTGAACCCAGGAGGCGGAGGTTGCCACTGCACTCCAGCCTGGGTAACAGAATGAGACTCTGTCTCAAAAAAAAAAAAAAAAAAGAGAGAGAGGTACAGAATAAACAATTATGTACCTCTCTGGGCCTTGGTGTTCTCATACAAAATGGGAATAACAATAGCAACTCTCACCGAGCACTTGCTAGGCACTAGGCAAAGTTCTAAATCCTTGACATTATTTTATGTAGCTCATTTAATTTTCGCAACAACCTTACAGGTTATAATATTCTCATTTTGCAGATGAGGTAACTGTGGCACAGAGAAGTTAAATAATTAGACCAAGGTTATCCAGCTAGTAAATGTGGATCTGAGCTTTGAACCTAGGCAGCTGGGCTTCAGAGCACAAGTTCTAATGATAGTAGTTCCTTCTCTTCCTTCTTCCTTTTCCTGAACTGCTTAAAAGCAGTTACCAGGAAAAGGCAATTACCATTCACTCTCATTTATTCTTTTAAATAGCTCCATCCTTCTTTAGCTAACCGAGGGGCTATGAGGGTCAGTTGCCTTTTCTTCTCCTCTTCATCTGTCCATCCATTTACCTGTTCCTCTATCCGTGGACAAGATCAATACAATGTAAACAACTACAGGGACGCCACTTACCAGCTGTTAGCTACTCTTCTCTCTGAACATCAATTCACTCACCTGTATAAGATAGCATCTCTAATATTTGCCTTACAGACTGCCTGCAAGTATCAAATGAGCTGTCTTATGTATAATGTCTAGCCTTGAATTCATATTACTCTGTGTAGTTAAAAGAGACGTAATTATATTTTTAAAAATTCTACACGTGGTAGAATTAAAGATTTCACTAGTGTTCCCACATTCACATTTATTCCAAATCAGTCATGTTTTCATTTTTGAAAACTTCATCTCACTGTACCCTGGGACAAGCGAATCCTCCAAGTGTTGAACTGACTAAGGAGCTGAGGTCCACCTTGGCCATCACTGTGTTCCTGTGATCAAGGGAGCCATCTGCCTTTCGGATGGCAGGGATTCAGGCACCATGGACTGGTTTAGTGTCCTTACCTTCCTGAACTTGCGGTGGACAATGCTGGACTGCTTCTTCCTGGAAGAAAGGGATAGGAGGCTTCAGATGTGGCTGTCCCTTCCTTTTCCAGGGAGGCAGTAGCAGGGAGAGCTTCAAGAGAAGCCAGGCTGGGCTGGCCCTGGGGGCAGCTGCAATATGTATCGACTTCTAGGGAGTGTTCCAACAGCAAGGCCAAGGGCAGTATTTAGAAATTTCTAGTTCCCTGTGCTTCTGATCCTGGACATGGGGTAGTGGGGGGAGGCAGACAGCCTTTAGCCAGAGAGAGCTTGGCACTCAGGCTCCTGCCATCTGGGTTGTGAGTGCTGTGTGTGTATGTGTGTGTCCCTGTGTGTGTGTCTGTTCATAGGCAGACTCTCCAGCCAGATGTCAGAAGGTCTCAAACCAGGTGCAGGGGAGTTTTTGATCAACTGTCTCCCCAACCACACCCCCAAGCATGCCTTCTGCCACTGGTTAAAATGTAGAACTAGATTACAGTTCAAAAGAAGTTGAATTTTCATACATTTATTGCCTTATATCTATGATACCAGGTAATACATTTTAAAAATACAGTCCCTATTACATAATAATCATCGATGGCAAAAAGAAGAAATAGGCAACACATAAGACAAATAAATCAAAGGCTCAAGCTATCTGCTGCAGTCCCTTCCCTAGTGCCCCAGGAAAGAGGCTGACATTTCTGGATCTCTCTCTGCAGTCTGGGAGCAGGAGGGCACATGGTGAGCTGCAGTGTTGCTCAAGAGTCCAGACTGCCAGCAGCCTCCAGCTGAGGCTGAAAGCTGAGCTGAAAGCTTGACTAGCTTGTCCCCATGGAAGCGTTCTCCTCCCAAGAACTCAGAGGCAGGAGAGCCCCCAGATCCCATGTGGAGAATGTGTTGGAGCATCTATCTGGACTTTTAATGCAGCTGGGGAAGAGTGAGCCATTGCTGCTGGAGTTCAGGGAGCAGAGAGTTTTCCCTATGGGTGAAAAGTCAGGTGACTGCTCTTGTGAACAGCAAGGCTTGTGACACTGTTTGACCTTGAAGGTGTGACTCTAGAAGGAACTTGCAATTACTGAACACACATTGGTTGGTTATTCTGGCACCCTGCTGAGCCCTGAAGATCCCAAGGTTCACTCCTTCAACAATCATTTGGTGAGCACTTACCTGCAACAGGCACTGCTCTGGGTGCTGGAGTCAGAGTAGCAGGCAGGACAGAATCAGTAACCCCATTGTCATCGAGCTTGCCTTCTAGTGGTGCCAGACAATGGACAAGTGAAATACACAGCATACTAGCTGGAGAGAAGCATCTAGAGAAAAACAAGGGATAGGAAAGGAGTGTTGGGGGAAAGGCTGTACAGCTTTAAATGGGGTGGCTAATAAAGCCCTCACTGAGAAGGTGTCATTTACATGACGACCTGAAGGAGGTGAGGAAATGAGCCTTGTGGTTATCTAGAGAAAGAGTAGAACAGGGAGGAGGAATGGCAGGTGCAAATGCCCTGTGGTAGGGGAGGCCAGTGAGGCCAGAGCAGAGAATACAAAAGGGAGACAGGTAGGAGATGGTATAGGAAGAGGGGTGAGTCATGCAGCACTGTGTGGGCTGCCTCAAAGCCTTTGCTGGACAGTTGCTAGCAGAGGAGTGACTTCAGGTTTTACAGGATGGCTTTTGCAGAATGCTGAAGAGAGACTGAAACAGTGTTTGGCTTCCAGCTCTGGGGGCGTGGTGAGATGGTTCCTCGAGGGAAGACCCAGGTGAGGATACCTTCAACTTGGGCCTGAGCATGGAGAAACATGGATGGAATCATTGGGTACCTAGGGAGAGAGGTCGGAGGGGGAGGCTTTGAAATAAACTTGAAAGCACTCTTGACAAAAAGAGAAAAGTGGCTGTGAAAACTGCAGTGTGTACAGTACAATTCCATTTATGTAAAATTACACATGTATGTATGTAAGAAGTACTCTAGTTGTGTGAAAACTGGTCATTAAAAACAGGCAGTGGTTATTTCTGGGTGGTAGGTTTCAGGTGATCCTTTTTTTCCAAAGATATTTCTGTATCGTTTACTTATTTTTAAATTCTTACAAGAAGCATGTATTATTTATATAGCCAGAAAAAAAATTCAGTAGAGCCACTTTTTTTTTTTTTTCCTGAGACGGCGTCTCACTCTGTCTCCCAGGCTGGAGTGCAATGGCGCAGTTCACTGCAACCTCTGCCTCCCAGGTTCAAGCGATTCTCCCCTCTCAGCCTCCTGAGTAGCTGGGACTACAGGTGTGTGCCACTGCACCTGGCTAATTTTTGTATATTTAGTAGAGATAGGGTTTCACCATCTTGGTCAGGCTGGTCTCAAACTCCTGACCTCAGGTGATCCTCTCAATAGGCCTCCCAAAGTGCTGGGATTACAGGCGTGAGCCACCGTGCCCAGCCAGCAGAGCCACTTTCCTGGTGGAAGAATGAAAGATTCAGGGCGATTACTGGATTTGTGTTTTGTTCTGCTGATACATTTAACCTTCTCACCGGTTAAAATGTAGAACTAGATTACAGTTCAAAAGAAGTTGAGTTTTCCTACATTTATTGCCTCATGTCTATGATACCAGGTAATACATTTTAAAAATACAGTCTGTATTGTTTACTTATTTTTAAACCAACTGAAGTAACCAACTCAAAAACAGGATGGAACTAGTTGGATGGGGACGGGGGTGATTTCTTCTTCTCCAGTTGGGCAAAGAGCTAAATTTGATTGGAAGCTGTGGTGGTTTAGCTTCCACGTGGTTCATTCCTGTTTGCTCCATTCAGAGCATTTCCCCTCTGTGCTGCAAGTTCACAAGCAGCCTATCTGCCTCACTCCAAGCTCATCACTGTCAAAAGGTGGACGCTGTGAGGAGGTGAACTGCAGATGTAGGGCTGAACCTTACCCCACACCTGATGGGCGTGAAGAAGTGAAAAAGGAAGGAGCCGCGCCACCACCTAGAAATCCTGGGCCGCAGAGCAACCATGGCCCCTTGCACCCACACCTTTCGAGGAAAGAGTAGAAAGGGCTTTGCAGAGCGGAGTGTGGTGGAGGAGGAGGCTGGCAGGGCCTGTCTCCAGAGTCCCAGCTCGCTTTCCTGCAGAATCACATCGTGTGAATAATTAACCCCCTGCAGGCTGAAGAACTGACCTTCAGCAAGCAGAGATTTCATGAAAATTTAAAGACCTGAGTTGAAGCAGGCTCTGCATGTTGTTTTCATGGTGGCTTAAATATCTTTGAAAACCCAAAGCCTCAAGGTCTCCCATGGAGGCCACTGTGACATCTGCGGGGCCTTCCTGGACCCCTGAGCTCTCGGGGCTGTATTCCCCAGGGACTCTGTCCTGAAAAGGAGGTCAGTGCCTGAGGGCAAAAACACCCCTGGATGCCTCTGCCTGATACCTGTGGGTGGGTTACAGGTGTCTCCCAAAGCGGTGGATCCATGCTGCTGGGTTACCAAGGCAACCCCGTTCCGCCCAGGACACAGGAGGAAGGGCGTGCTGACAGTAGGATCTCAGAGCTGTTTTTCTGTAGGGATCCAGGCTAAAAATACCCCGCAATTGACACCCGCATGGTTTCAGAGGCCTCTGCCTTGCATCTCAGTGTATCAGAAACTGTGCCCTGGCTGTGTTCTGATTCCCCTGAGCAGGGCTTTGCACTGCTTGAGGGTGAGGAGGGCAGGCACATTGGAGAACTGATGATGACCTTACTGGCTGCAGGTGCAGAGGCCCGAGTTAGGGCGGTGTGAAGAGGAGGACAGCTACTTCCCTGGCAGACACAGGCCTGCCTTGTTTTACCTCGCTAGAAGTCATTAGCTTGGTAACTCCTGGGCAGCCTGCTTAAACCCGTAAAACCATTGGCAGCTCCTGGGGGCACTGGAGACACAGGAGATAGAAGGGTCTCCTTCCCACCCGCCCGCCCTCCCTCGTGGCCACAGAGAGCTGAGGAGGCCCTCCTGGGTCATTGCAGAGCCTGGGCCTGGGCCATTCTGAGCTTTGCCAGCCTGTGACTGCTGCTCCTTTTGTTATGTGCTGCAGGGATGTGCACTGAAGCCGAGAAGGCAAGCTTCTGCTGCTCCCAGGCTGCCAGTCCACGCTTCAGAAGGCAGCCCTCATTCTGAGTTTACGTGTGGCAAGAGCTTAGGTCCTCACTGTGGTACTGACCCCATAGTGCTGTGGGTTTGAAGGTGTCCTGGGATTCTGATATCTAGGAAACTCCCACTGACAAGGACCTCTGAGGCCACTGCTACAACCTCAGAGCCCTGTAGGACGGTAATGTGGAGACTCAGACTGTGATAAAGGGCCACACACCTGGTGACAGGCCGCCTCCCTGCAGTGCTCAAGCAGGGGACTGCCTGGCTGTCAGATGACCCACCAGGCTCACACAGAGGCGACCCTAACTGTCTTTAGGTGAGTGCTCCTCCCACCTTTAAAGTCACCGCAGGCTCCTGTTGCAGTGCAGTTTCTGATTGCGCAGGTCCGGTGGGACCTGAGATTCCGCATTCCTAAGGAGCCCCCAGGTGATGCTCAGGTTGCGTTTCTGTGGAGCAACACCATGAGAAGGAAAGCTTGAGAGCAATGGTTGTCAAACAGTGGAGCAAATACAAATCCTTGGGAAGCATTTGAAAGTTCCAGATTCCTGGGCCCTGTCTGAGACTTCCTGAATCAGAGTCATTACATGATGTGTCCAAACAGCTAACAGGTGATTTGATGCATGACTTTGATTTGCAACCACTATCCTCAAGCCTTTAGTGGATGGCTAGACACCGGGAGAAATGTCTCCCCAAGCCAGTCCAAACACTTCCTATTTTTAGCAAGATTTGCCCTTTGCAACCCTGGCCTACCATCATTCATGCTTCAGCAAATTTTTATTAATTCTCTTCTGTATTTTCATAAGGGTCTATTCTTTCTCTTCTAGGTGGACAGACAGACGGCAGATGGCAGCATCTGCTTCATGCCTCCAAGGCTGTAAAACGGAATCAGAGAAATCTCCAGTGGCTTAGGGTTCGCTAGCTTGGCTTCCTTACATGGTTGCAGAACCACTAATGTTTTCTTAATGAGCTGCCATTTACTTATGCAAATAGCAGGGCACAGATGCCAGGGGGATGAGGGCTTAGCAGAGAGGCGTGCCTCTGCATATGGCTCATGTTTTAACATGAGAGCTGCTGTCCTTGGAGCCTGCCCTGTTATTAATCTTTAACAGCCACTGTGCGGGCCATGTGTCTGTGTATGCATGTTTGGGGGTCTCGCCAAGCTACACTGGCATGAGGGCATCTCCACCAGCCAGAGGTCCTGGTGGGAGTCATAGACCAGCCCCTGCTCTGCTGGTTCTGCCCACCTCTGTCTTGTGTCTGGCCTCACTGAGCTCTGTGAGGACTGGTAAAGGTGGGGGCAGGAGCTGTTGAACTGCACAGTGTAATGTGCTTGCTAGATCCAAACAGCGCTGTAAGTTTCATTTCTGGTCAGAGGTTCTGTTGCATCTTGCCAAAATATTAAAACCACTGTCTTCATTTCTCTCTGGTTTTCCCAAGAAGCTTCCCCCATCACAAGAGAAGTTGGTGCTCGGACTTTGATGGTATAAGGTCCCTGAGCATGTGGTTCCAGCATTGGTGTCAGCATCTTCGTTATTTAAAAGGAGTATCTTGCAGGGCTGTTGGCCTTTGGTGCCACAATAGGCACTGTTGAGACAGAACTGAATAGGCCCCTCTCCTCATGTCCAGGAACTTTTAGAACCTGCACAGGAAAGCAAAAACCTATCTGAAAAGGTGTTCTGGGTAGGGCTAGCAACATGCTTCTGAAGGGCTTCTGGGTCTGCCTGTCCTGGCATCTTATTCATGCTGCTTTGCCTCCATGTCCTTTCTCCTATAATAAATAACCGGTGGAGCTGCTCAGGATGTCTCCATGGACACTGCTGAGAACAGGCTCTCCCTATCTGGCCAGGCTGCCCCATAGCCTGCTGTGAAACACCTGCTGTGGAATCACAGATGCTGCCCGGTGAGGCCTTCTGCCACTTTCCGGAGATGCCAGACCTGTTACTAACATGGCCTTCCTATCCCCATACCCCATGCTTCTCTAAGCCTCAGCCTATCCTTTTCTCTCTCTGTAGCTGGGACTTCTCTGCTGTGAACCAGTGTAGATTCTTCCTGGGAAACCAGCCTGGCAGGAAACACTGAATGGGCAGTGGATGGCAGGGGTGCAGCGTGGTAGAAGGCAGTGGGGGTTTCAGTCCTGGCTGTCACTTAAGAGTTGTGAGACATAAATCACCTTGCCTCATGGGTCTCTGTTTCTTTTCCTTTCTTTTTGAGACAGGGTCTTACTCTGTCGCCTAGACTGGAGTGCATTGGCAGAATCAAGCCTTGACCTCCCAGGCTCAAGCGATCCTCCCACCTCAGCCTCCCGAGTAGCTGGGACCATAGGCATGCTCCACCACACCCAGCTAATGTTTAAATGTTTTGTAGAGACAGGGTCTCACTATGTTGTCCAGGCTGGTCTCCAACTCCTGGACTCAAGCAAACCTCCCACCTAAGGCTCCCAAAGTACTGGGATTACAGGCGTAAGCCACCATGCCTGGCCTCACTTTCTTCATCTATAAATGAGAAGATTGGTTTGGCTTTATCTGGCCCAAACTGATTCCAAAAAACAATAAACAGCCACAAAACCAACAAAAAACCCCATTTGAACTAACATTGAAAAGTTTCATATAAAATTATGGATTTTGGCCAGGCTCATTCCTCTAATTCCATTATTTTAGGAGGCCGAAGTGGAAGGATCATTTCAGGCCAGGAATTCATGATCAGCCTGGGCACCATAGCGAGGTACAGTCTCTACAAGAGTAAGAATTAGAATAAGTATAGATTTCTTCCTTCTCTAGGAAGATTGGCATATCTGGCATCATCAGGGACTCTTGGAGGCCATTGGCTGGACCTGAGTAACTGCTGCCCCTGGCTGTGGGATGTGCTATCAGGCCCATTTCTGTTATCATGCCAGGGCACTCAATAGTTTTACCTATTTGGTTCTGGTTCTCTAGGCATGTATATTAGTTTCCTGGGGTTGCCATAACAAATTCCCACAAACTGAGTGGCTGAGAGCAATAGACGTTTATTCTCTCACAGTTCTGGAGGCTGGAAGTCTGAGATAAAGGTGTTAGCAGGGCCATACCCACTCCTGAGGGCTCGGGGGAAGAAGAGCCTTTCCTTGCTTCTTTCTAGCTTTGTGTGGTCGGAGGCATCCTTGGTGCTCCTTGGCTTGTGGGTGCATCACTCCAACTCTACCTCCATCATCACAGGGCCATATTCTCCCTGGGTGCCCATGTCCCTTTATAAGGGTGCTAATCATTGGATTGGGGCCCACCCCAAGCCAGTATGACCTCATCTTAACCTGATTACATCTGCAAAGACCCCATTTGCAAATAAGGTTATATTCTGAGGTTCCTGGTGGAAATGGATTTTGGGGGATCATTAGTCAACCCAGTGTAGCATGTGGGCTAAAACCTCTGGACCAGCTGATTTCTTCCATTGTTGTTGTTGTAGTTTTTTTTTTTTTTAAGACAGGTCTTGTTCTGTTGCCTAGGTGGGAGTGCAATGGCATAACCATAGCTCACTGCAGGCTTGAACTCTTGGGCTCAAGCAATCTTCCTGCCTCAGCCTCCTGAGAAGCTGGGAATAGAGGCATGCACCACTGCACCCAGCTCCGGCTGAGTTCTGATGCCCCTCTGAGTCTTAAGTACCCTGATTCACTGTCCTGCTGACTTCTGCCTTTAGTTTTCTTTCTCTGAATGGCATTTTTACTTCTTCACCTCTCTGGATATGAAGAGGAGGCACTATGATCTTCTGGTCTTGGTTTGGCCACTTGAAGGGCCACCTTGGTGACAGTCATCACTCTTCTGGGTATTTTGTTTCCCTGTGTCACTGCAAGAAAATGGAAGCTTTCCTAACCTTTGGTGGAAGCATGCTGAGAACAGGATGTATTTTTTTTTTTTTGCCTGGTGAGATTCAGCCTTCAGTGGCACTATCTCTGAGCAGCCCTTTCCCCATCTCACTCTGGAGGTCAGTTGTTTTTCCTCTGGACCCCCACAACACCTTGGATATACCTTTATTCTAGCACTTACCTGCTAGATGGCGATAATCTATTTACAGACCTGTTTCCTCTCTAGTCTTGAGCTTCATGAGGTCAAAGACTGTGTTTTTCCACCAGCCTTTCAGGTGGGAACATGGTAGGCTGTTAATAATTGTTTAATGAGTGGATGATGCTTCAGGGAGTCTACCAACTCTATAATCAGGGTGGGATCAATCCCCTACACCTCCACACCCCTTCATAACATCATAGGCTTGAAGTTACTCTTTGCTTTCTTGAATGCTCCAGCTTCTGACTCTTCCATGGGCTATCCAGACTTAATTGAGTGGATAATGGGGAAGAGATGGAGAGCTGGAGCCTCCCTTGCCAGCCCTTCTTACTGCTAGGTCTGATGTTGTTTGTGTTTTGCAGTTTCCTTCTCCCAAATTTCAAACCTGCTGAAGAGTAGCATTTTCTAACTTAGGGAGGGCATATTCACCAGATCTCTGGATGTTGGATGCTGTCCATGGTCTGCCTAATTCTAGCTATACTTTACATCCTTCATCAAAGCCCTTCAGCCCAGTGATGACTCAGTTTCCCCATCTGGCTGTGTCCATGTTTTATTCATTCATTTTTTCCCCAAGCATCTCTGGATTCAGAGATTAGATTCAGAGACAAGTCACTGACAGAGATGCTTCTCTGTCTCTTTTCCCCTCACTGAGTGTGTCCATTCATACCTCCATGAGAAACGATCACTTAAAAATACTTATTTGGGGGACTAATTTATCTATTAGTGTAATGGTAACTTGCAGTCATTAAAAAATATGATGCCCTTCTGTCCTGAAAGAGTTAAATGTCCTTCCCACAATGAGTCACTCCCTCAAGTGGGATAACTGATGTTTTCACGAGTGGATGGGAAACAGTGGACCTCAGAGCAGGTGCTTTAGTCACCCAGGTGCCCCAGGGACTTAGGGGATCACTTTTGCATCTCTACTTTTGATGGCAAGGATTGGCTAAGACTGTGTGGCTGAAAAGGCTTTAGAAAGTTGACTGTGATGTAAAAATATAAGGTGTTGATTGTTGTCACTGTGGCTGCAGGTCCTCCAAGGAGCTGCCTGCTGCACCTTTCAGATAAGGAGCAACTACTGTCTCTCCAGTGCCTAGCACAGTGCCTGACACATATGAGGGACTCAGCCACTGTTTCCTGAATGAATGAACAATCCAACTGCAGAACTAGGGCTTACGTTTCTCAAAGCCTGGAGCTTGTGTCTGATTTACTTATGGCTATATCCCCAGCACCTAGAAGAGATACTTGTTAAATGAATGTATGAACTTCTAAGCTAGAATGGGCAACTTTTTACAACTGAGAATGCCCTCTTTTTACAACTGAGGAAACTGAGGCTCATGCCAATGATCACATCACTTTGTGGGTTTGGCTGTTGGTATTGCCCGCATCTGTAGTCCCGCAGGCAGAATTTTATTACATGTGACACTGTCCTTACACAAGAATTTTGCAAATTCAGTTCCTTGAGTCATTGTGCCAAACCCTTCAGCAAAATTGAAATCTGCCACATCTGCTGTGTTCCTCTTAGTCACTAATTTTGGTAATTTGATTACAGAGAAAACCCTCTCTGTTGGAGCTTTTCTGCTCTGAACAAGGAAGCTGATTCTGTTTGAGGTGCTATCAGCCCTCCTTCTGAACAGGTTTTTTTTAACTTTGTGTTTTGTTCTTGAGTTTGGAAAATACAGCATTGACATCAGCTGCAGTGGGCAAACTGCCTCCAGTTCTTTTTAGAGCAGGGCAGGGAATAAGCAAATAAATACTTTCACATATACATAAATACTTTAGGCAGATGCTTCCAGGAAGGATCAGTACCTGAATGTGTTTTCCTCCAAATAAATCTGGTTGGTGAAGGTGGGTGGGGGCAGAGAATGGAGGGAGGAGGACAGGGGGTTTGTTACAGATGACTTTATTCATTGGCTCTGGGAGCCCAGTCCAGCTGTTGGAACTGTGAAACCATGGGCAGGTCTTTGGTTTCTCTGGGCCTCAGTTTCCTCACATGGAAAAAGAGGGCATTAGACTAACCTCCGAGTTGCCCATCCTGGCTTAGAAGTTCATACATTCATATAACAAGTATCTGTTCTAGGGGCTGGGGATGTAGCCCTGAATAAATCAGACACTAACTCCCAGCTTTGAGAAATGTAAGTCCTTGTTCTGCAGTTGGATTGTTCATTCATTCAGGAAACAGTGGTTGAGCCCCTCCTATGTGTCAGGCACTGTGCTGGGCACTGGAGAGACAGTGGTGGCCCATGTAGAAGTGGGCTGTGCTTCTAGGAAGCCTGTGGTCTGAGAGGGAAGAAGGACTAACAGTAAGGGATCCTTGTCATAGTGCAATCAGAGAGGGTCAGGGAGCGTCTCCCTGAGAGGAGAAGGCTGAGCTGAGAGAAGGGTGAGGAAGAGCGGGAGGGAGCATGTTCCCAGCCACAGAAGAGTCACAAGTTCAGAGTCTCCTTCAGCCAGTTCAGTTCCCCTCAGTTCTCACTCAGGCTCTTAGTGCCTTCTGGGCTGCTGGGATACCTTTTGCATTTGGCCTTCCATGCTAAATTCTTATCCCTAATTTCTATTTTTTTTAAACAGTTTTTTCCCATGTCAATGGGGTTTGAGGCATCAAGGGTGTTTGACAGCATAGAAGCCTTTTGGAACTTTACAGTCTTCTTTTTCTAGTAAGCCTGTGTCTTTTTTTTTTTTTTCTTCATGTTTTCCTTGGAAATGTGGCTGAGGGTTTGTCTGGAGCTCTTGCTTTCGTGGGGGAAGGGCACGTGGGAGCTGGGTCAAGGGACTGATCATGAACCATTTCATGCCAGCACCAGGAAGGACCCACATGTGTCCCACACTAAAGAGCCAGTGTCAAAGTGTAACCACTGTGCACCTCAGCAATCTTGGAAGGAACCTCCTCTCATTTAAAAATAAAACACGGCCAGGCATGGTGGCTCATGCCTGTAATCCTAGCACTTTGGGAGGCCCAGGTGGACGGATCACCTGAGGTCAGGAGTTTGAGACCAGCCTGACCAACATGGTGAAACCCTATCTCTACTAAAAATACAAAAATTAGCTGGGCATGGTGGCACACACCTGTAATCCCAGCTACCTGGGAGACTGAGGCAGGAGAATTGCTGGAATCCAGGAGATAGAGCCTACAGTGAGCCAAGATTGTGCCACTACATTCCAGTCTGGGCGACAGAGAGAGACGCTATCTCAAAAAATATATAAATAAATAAAACATAAAACACACGGTTTTCCATATGCATTGTATACCCCAAGGCTGTGGCACCCAGGGGCACTCTCACCCTCTGAGCTTGGCCATATTGGCCACCTTGCAGCTCTTCAAACTCTCCACGTGCTTCCCTCCTCAGGGCCTTGGCACCCGCTGGGGCTGCTCCTTGGAGCCCTCTTCCCTTCGCCTCATGCTCTGCCTGGCTTCCCCTTATTCACCCTTCCTACCTGGCTCCACCTCCCTTCTTCAGAGGAGTCTTCACTGACCTAGGCAAGGTTGGGTCCACTTTAGCATTCGGCCATCACTCCCTATTCTCTTCCTTCATAGCACTCACCTTTGCTAGTAGTTATATATTTGGGGGGTGATTTGATTAGTGGCTGCCCTCCTGATTAGACTCTAAGTCCCTTGAGAGCAGGAGCCATGTCCGTTTGAGTCCCTGTTGTTTCTTTCATTCTTTTTCTTTTTTTTCTTTTTTTGAGATGGAATCTCACTCTGTGCCCAGGCTGGAGTGCAGTGGCATGATCTCGGCTCACCGCGACCTCCGCCTCCCGGATTCAAGCAATTCTTGTGCCTCAGCCTCCCAAGTAGCTGGGATTACAGGCATGCACCACCATTCCTGGCTAATTTTTATATTTTTCGTAGAGACGGGGTTTCACCATGTTGGCCAGGCTGGTCTTGAATTCTTGACCTCAGGTTATCCGCCCACCTTGGCCTCTCAAAGTGCTGGGATTACAGGCTTGAGCCAACATGGCTGGCCTCTGTTTTCCCTTGAGCACAGAGCACAGTGCCTGGCACGTAGTGAGGGCTCCACAAACGTGTTGGATGAGAAGATGTCACCCATCACCACTGCCTAGCCTTTCTGGGTGTCTCATTTGCCACTAGGGGCCTCAAATGAGGAAAAGTCATATTTTCTTTTGGTAGCTCTCTGGGCAGTGCTTTTGTGAGACCTGGGCTGAGTTAAACCCACTGGGACAATATGCTTTAGTCATGTTTGACAACAGCTCTGGACAAAAGGGAAATGAATGGACTCTTTGGAGGCCAGGAGCTCAGTACCCCAGGAAAAAGATGAGATATTTTGGCAAACAGCTGGGAGTTTAAATGTAATGTACCTGAGATGGTGCTCATCAAATATTCACATGCTCCTTGCATATGCTGGCTTCCCTGGGCATTACACTGGGGCCATGCCTAGCTCTCTCCAGTGGGCTGTGAACGGAAATGATGGAGCGATTTCCAGGCAGACACAGTTAAGATGGAGTATGCCTTTTTATTTTTATCTTTTATTTTTCAGACTGAGTCTTGCTTTGTCACTCAGGCTGGAGTGTAGTGCACCATCACTGGTCCCTGCAACCTCTGCCTCCTTGGCTCAAGCGATCCTCCCGCCTCAGCCTCCTGAGTAGCTGGAACTATAGGTGCATACCACCATGCCCAGCAAATTTTTTGTAGAGACAGGGTTTTACCATGTTGTCCAGGCTGGTCTCAAACTCCTGGGCTCAAATGATTCTCACGCCTTGACCTTTCAGAGTGCTGGGATTACAGGCACGAGCCATTGCGCCTGGCCTCAGTGTGCTTTTTAAATCTCTTTCCTTACCTTGATGGCCATGTTTTTCCACAGGGCATAGTTGCAAGATGGAGGAGGCTCTCTTGACATGCACCAGCCTCTTTGTGAATGAGAAATAAATCTTTGTTATATTAAGCCTTCAGATTTAAAATTAATTTGATTAAGATTTCAAGATTTGTTACTGTAGCATGTCATGGATTGTCCTGACTAATACTCTTTCACCATATTAGACCGTCCTCACAATTCAGTTTTCTCCAAAACAGAATATTTATTTCCTTTTAAATTCATACCTGCTAGCCAGATGGCTTCAGACATTCTGGGATTTGTATTAAGCATTCCAGGCATCCCACCAGTGATTTTCAGACACCACCTCTTCTGCCAACATTTGGTTGCATTGGTCTCTTGATACAGTTTCCTTCCTCTCCTCCAGGAGCAATGTT
The DNA here is from genome assembly GCF_009828535.3 of Hylobates moloch. Lineage (NCBI taxonomy): Eukaryota > Metazoa > Chordata > Mammalia > Primates > Hylobatidae > Hylobates > Hylobates moloch. The sequence goes on along the minus strand of NW_026652293.1, from coordinate 32,287,290 downwards.
TCATATTAAGTAAATGTCTTCCAGCCCTTGGTGACATTTCTGACAGCTTCTAGAAGAGGAGTTCTGCTTGGCAGATTCCTGGAATGTCTCACATACCCTTCTGACTTCTCCTAGGTGATCTCAGGGCAGAGAACACGTCGCTGTCAGGCCCTGAGCTCTTCCAATTATTCAGCAGGCTCCGAATTGAGAGGATCAGACCTAAAGCAGACAACTCCCACCCACACAGACAAATAGTCACGTACAGGTAAAGGAGGCTCCTCTCTGCCCTAGTGGTAGAGAAGGAAGTCCTGCCGCTTCTTTCTCTCTGTCCTTGGAGAGCTCCTGGGGAGGTGTCAGGGTACCTGCCAAGGACTAAGGGGCTTCTGCTCAGGTACCAGAGCTGGTGTCAAATGTCAGATTCTGTTAGAGCTGAAGGAGCCTCTGGCTTGTCTCAGGGTCTGATTGACCTTGGGCCAGCCCCTGGAATTTCCTCACCTGTAAAACAAAGTGTGTGAGGCTGGGCACGGTGGCTCACTCCTGTAATCCCAGCACTTTGGGAGGCGGAGGTGGGCGGATCACCTGGGGTCAGGAGTTCGAGACCAGCCTGACCAACACGGAGAAACCCCGCCTCTACTAAAAATACAAAAATCAGCCGGGCATGGTGGCATATGCCTGTAATCCCAGCTACTTGGGAGGCAGAGGCAGGAGAATTGCTTGAACCCGGGAAGCGGAGTTTGTGGTGAGCTGAGATCATGCCATTGCACTCCAGCCTGGGCAAGAAGAGCAAAATTCCGTCTCAAAACAAACAAACAAACAATCAAACAAAACAAAGTTTGTGAGTCGGGGGTCCAGGTGGGAGGATGGAGCACTCAATGCTTTTCAAACCACTGGCCTTCAGGGATCATAAAGGTGAGTGATGGGGTCAGAGGGTCCTGGCCTCCTTTGCCTGAAAAACCTTGCGTTCATTATTTCATTTGCGTGGTGGGGTAATCCATTGAGGTTTTAGCTCATCCATTAATTCATGCTGTGTTCTCATTGCCAAGTGAGACTCCAAAGATCAAGGTGAGCTTTTTTCTACCTCCATCTTAAGAAAGTAGCCAAACCTTCCCATTTGGAATTCTGGCCTTCTTGCTTTAGGGGTTTATGAACAACTTTTGAGTTTTAGGATGAAAAACCGATGCACAGGGACCAAGCTAGGTTTTGTTTGGAGGTGGGGAGTTCTGGAGGAGAGGAGAAGGAGTCTGGGGCTAAGAGTGTTCCTTCCTGGAAGAGAAGGGCTGGCAGGGGCCATGAGGGGTAGAGGTCCATGCCTTACCTGCCAAGGTGGTAGTGTTTGGTGGGTGGTTGGCTGCTGTGATTTTGAAGGCCAATGCTGTGGCCTTGAGAATAGTCATGGGTGGGAATGTCATCAAGTATGTGCTGGTGTAAGGAATCACCAAAAGAGGCATTTCTGTGTCTTCCTGAGTAGCAGGGTCTGAGAGATGGGTGAGGGTTGAGGAGTGTGGTCCTTCCTATATGAGGAGCAGCAGCAGATGGCATTAAGAGCAGAGCCCCCTCCCTGGTGACTGAGGTGTGAACTGGGAAAGAGGCAGCTTTATAGACTGGACATGGTTGATATTGGACCTCTTGGCTACCATGATGTGTAGAGACTGGGGCCAGATTTAAGGTACTTTAGAAGAATAAGGAATGTGAGTGATGTGGGAGAATCCTCTGTTCCGCTTGTTTGGCCTTTTAGATAAGAGTCCTTTTGGAGGAAAGGTGACTACACATTTGCAACCCACTGTACTGACTGGCCTCTAAGATTCTTTCTGGAATAGATACTTGATGACATGGTAGCTTTAATGGTGGCTTGAGGGTGCTAATGTCCCAAACTAGGGGAATTCCTCTTGCATCTCCCCTCCCTAGAACTGCTGTGCACCAGGGGGCACACTTGTGAAAACGGTATAGTTTCAGCCATGGCTGGGGAGTAAAATGTGAACTACCAATGTGGATGTGGTTCACGGAGCACACGTGAGACTCTGGGAGGCATGGTTGGAGACCCTGGGTCCTGCCCTGCTCAAACCAGCGCTGATCTACTGATAACTGGAAGCACTCCGGCAAATTTACGGAATTCACGTTTGACCTGTTGGGCCACAAAACTCTCCAGCTTTGTCAGTATTCTTCAAAGGCACAGCTCCAGCCAAAGCAGAAGAGCCACCAGCCCCACTGGGGGGCCCAGCATGGGGGTTCACATGAGGGAAATGCCCATGAAGGCAGGAACCAAAGTGCATAAATGAATCAGAGGTGGTTTTTATGTACCAGGTCACATCGGTCACTGTCCTCTGTGTTTTCCATGTCCTCAACGGGGTATGAGGGTCATCCCCAGGATCTGTCCCATAGACTGACTCACTCCTTCTGTTTTCCGGAAATTTAATCCAAATCAATTTCTCGTTTTCTTATGCTCAGGGAAAGATTTGCTTGGAATTCATGAGGCTTTATCTGCAGGCTCTGGGAGGCACTGTGGCCTGTGGGGGATGGTGGGGGTGACAGAGTGTTCTAAGTGAAAGGGGAATTTCTATGTAAGCATTTCTGGCAAGTTGCCTAAAGAGATCTTAGTAGAAAAGGTCCTGAATTTCCAAGGCTCCAGTAATAATTTGTCATCATCGATCTTATTCTAAATAAATGTTCTTTCACACCTAATTTTATCTTAGTAATTCTGTGTTCTTTTCTTTCTTTCTTTGTGCTTAGAGAGCACAAAGACTGTAGAAGCAGGGACCAGACAGGGCTATGTCCAGCAGTCCCTCAAACACACCCTGTACTTCACACTGTCGGTGCTTTTGTCTGGATCATTCACCTACTGGCGTGTCCTTCCCAATCCTCATGGTGGGGCCAGAGCCTGGCTCAAAGCCAGCTATGCTTGGTCTGGCATGACTTTTCCCTCCTTCCAACAGTCCTGGGCATTTTTAAAAAAATCCACTTAGCAAGTTCTCATGCACAACTTTATGATATTTCTTCTGTTATTTGTCTTGAACTGAACTTCAATACCAGATTGTGATTAAACGTCTTGTGTACATATTTTGTCATCCCTCCCCAAATCAGAGCATAAGCTCCTTGAAGACAGTGACTGGTTTTGCAAAAAGAACTTTGTATTTTCCACAGAGCGTGGCTCACAGGAAACACCTCAACACCTATCTGTTGGCTTATTTGAACATAATTCCTGTAATGTTTTTAAAGTTTTAAAAATTTGCTATCTATTCAATTTAAAAAGGCAGAACAGGTAGATATTTTCTCTGCTTTATAGAATCAAAAAATTCAGCTGAGACACAGCTCATGTAGGAACCAGAATTAGACCATTGTTCCAAGGTGAGACAATTAGAGACCATTTTACATAAATGGTTCCATCTTATTTAAGTTCTTTCAAGAAAGTAGAAATTTCTAGCAAGTTCCTTTCTAGCTGGTCTTGTTTATCAGGAAGACTTCTCTTCTGGCTACCCTGTCTCCTCTGTTCTGATTTAAGGTTTATTTGTCTTTTCTCCACATGACTGTAGAGATCTTTTCAAAACTCCAACCTTGTCGGTGCTCTTGCTTAAAACCCTTCAGTGACTGCTTCCCTGTTGAGTTGAAAGAAACCCAGAATCTTCTGTGACTCACCACCCTGGTGAGCAGACCCTGCCTGCCTCCCCAGCAGTCTCTGCCCTCCACTTCCCTCACTCTTTTCTAGACACAGGGCTCGTCTTACACTTCCTAGGACACACCAAGTGCTCTCTGCCTCAGGATCTTTGTGCATGCAGCCAGTGCCTCTGCCTGCTATTCCTCCAGCTCCTTATCCTGTGGGTCTCTGCTTAAATATCACTAACCTCCTCTGATAGGCCTTTTGGATGACCCATCATGAGTAGGCTCCTGCTCTGCTGGACTCTGTCCCAGCACTATATTTATTTTCTAGACAGAATGTTTCATAGTCTGAAATAATTTTAGTCATCAGTTGCTCTAGCTGTTTATGATCTCTGGGACCCCACTAGATGTAGGTTCTATGAGGGCAGGGACCCTGTCTGTTTTATTGAGTGTGGCGTTACCCCAGCCCCACCCCTACTTGTCACATGGCAGGGTTTTAATATGTATTTGCCAACTGGAGGACAGAAATATCTAATCTGTTGATCTTGGGGTAGAGGAGGGATTGGGACCTACTGCTCAGAGTTTGGTGGTAAGAGGTTCACCCAAGTCTGAGAGGCCTGGGCAGGAGGCACCCTGAAGATAGGTGCCCATCTCTGGATCAAGTCCATCAGCTGGCTTGGCTGGCAGGACAGGGCCTTGTCTCCCTCTGCTCTGGGCCCTGTGCATATACTCATGAAGTCAGGAAGCATTTCCTTTGTCCTTCCCTCTGGCCCCTGCCTACCAGCTTTGAGAAGGCCAGCAGGGAGCTGGTGAGCACCTGGTACTGCCTGAATGGCTGGGAAAATGAGGTCGAGGAGACGCCCTCCTGTCCCTCATGGCTCCGTCTTTTCCTGAGGCCTCCAACGGTGAGCATTTGCCACTGAGCAAGCCTCAAGGAATAGATTTGGCAGTTTGTGTTCTCAAGGGAGGTGGAGATCACTCAGGGAGATGAGTCCAGATGAGGTTTTAAAATAAGCCATTGTTTGAGGCAACAGTGAACAGCCCATTTTGAGGCCCAGGGGCTCACCTGGGAGTTGGTGGATAAAAGAATGATCTCGTAGCTAGAAAAAGGGAAATCAGCTTCTGAGACTTTTTCCAGCTGCTCAGCTATAATACCATCCAAGAGTTGACCTTTAATGTGGGCATGTGAGGCCAGCGTGCTGGGACAGACCAAAGGAATCAAGCCAAGAGATGCTGATGGCAAATTTAAACCAGTCAAGGGTGGAGTGGCCAGGGGCATAGCCTGTAGAAAGGGCAGCCAGAGAATGGGAAATTAAAAGAACTCCAGAAGCCAGCAATCAAACGTTAGGAAGAAGCCCAGTGAATGGAGAGGGCTTTTGTGGAGGCCTGAAAACAGTGGGTGCCACAGTGGGAAAGCCAGCCAGCCAGTGCCCAGGGAAGTGGGTGGAGGGTACCATAACCCACCCTGAGAACTGGCAGTGCTCGGAGATGGGGCAGTGTCTGGGGGAGGCAGAGGGAGATGGAAAATGTCACTCCCCTACGCTCCCAGAGCAGGATGGGCAAAGATGCCTGGGCTTCAAAGGACATTTAGTGGCACTTAGTGAAGTCCATTTCATGTAAATAGCCTAATCCCTACCTTTAAGGAACATAACACCATCTCCATTTCCTAGATATGGAGACAAGCCCTGAGAGGTTGAATGAGTTGTCTGAGGCCCGTGGCTAGTTAGGGCAGAACCAGGACTTGAATCAGGTTTTCTGATGCTGAGATGAAACCCTGGTCAGGTGTTTGGTCAGCACTGCAGGTCCCTGGAGACTGTGCCTACCCCCTACCTCCCGGTTCTCCTACCCGTCTCTCAGGAGCCTTCTCCTCCTCAGTTCCAGTCAGATCCAGGTACCAAGAGCCTTCGAGGCCCAAGCCTGGCAGGTTCTGCTGCTTTGCTCCATCACCCCATGAGGTGACACTTTTCATGCTGGATTCAGGACTCTAGGAAGCCCAGAGGCTGTGGCATTTGGGGTGGAGCAAGGCAGCAGTCTCTGGAGCCCAGAGTTCTCTTCAGGCTGCATCATCGGGGAAGAGGAGCCTGCATGTTTGTAGGAAGTGCCTGATTCCAACGAAACCTCCTTCAGTCCCAGGAGGATGGATCATTGGCCTGACTTGGGTGGTGCTTCTCCTTGTCTCAGAGAGGCTGTGGTAGATTGCACTAAAGGCCTCTGTTCTTCCCTCGCTCTGTATCCATGCCCTTTGCCATGTGACTTTGTGGATTTGATTTCCTTATTTTTTGAATCTGGGATTAGTCATGTGACCCACTTTGGCCAATAGAATAAGGTGGAAGGGAGTCTGAGGCTTCCAGCCTGGACCTCGAGAGGTCTTGTGTGTTTCTGCTTGCTGTCTTGCTGCCTCCCTGAAAGGAACATGCCTGGGCTGGTCTGCTGACCTTAGAGATGGGGAGGGTGAGAGACATGGGGCAGAGCCACCACAGCTGAGCATCCCAGAGAGAGCCCCCGCAGGTCTACAGATGCCGCAGTGAGCTTAGCCCACATCAGCTGCTCCATGCAGGCATGTGAGCTGTCATTATTTGATTTTGTATGCCACTGTGGTTTTGTGGCTGTTAAGCAGCACTGTACTAATAACAGCTAACAGATACAGAGGCACTTTAAGGGTTAGGGAAGTACTAGAAATCTGAAGAACTAACTAAATATATTATGTAGAAACAAGAAAAAAAGAGTAAGAAAGCTAAATCTTAGCTCAGGAAGGGATTAGCTCAAGAAGACGGGTGCACTGAGCTGAATGGGGACCCCGAGCATGTGGGTGAAGGTCAAAGGCAGGTGTACTCCATAGCCATGCTCGCAACCTCCATAGTCTGCTGCCTCTTGGCCTTCCTCCACACATCGCTCCAAGGTCTGAGTCTGTGTCTGAGGCCTTACAGCAAGAGACAGACCTCAGAGTGGCCCTTCCACCTTTCAGTAAGGGTCTCCTGGCTCCAAATGGCAGCCAGTTGCTGCCAAACCCCAGAGGTCACTTTTGAGCTCTGCAATGCCAAATTGGTCCTGCTCCCAGAAAACTGTGACGTGGCCTTGAGCCTATTTAGGCAGTTAGATTATACTCCAAGCACTGGCATTGCCCTGCCCTTGGAGCCTGAGAAACATCTCTTTGTATACTGGGCACAGGAGAGAACAACTGGCTTGTGCCTTCCTTTGCTCCAGCTTCATTTCTTGCACATCTGTTTTCCCAGAGGTGGGCTAGGGTACCAACTCCTGACAGGCAGCTAGAGTGAGTTTACATATGCGTTTGTGTGTATGCGCATGTGTTTGACAGTGTAAGTGTGCGTGTGTGTGTGTAGGGAGTGAGACTGGGGCGGAACAATTCCGTGTGTGTGTGTGTGTGTGCGTGTGTGTATGTATATATATATATATATATATATATGGTCTGTGAAGCTCTCTTTATTCCTGGAGAGAACATAATGGGTTTACTGGATTATGGTTGTGCTCTTCAATAATTTTTCTGCCCAGGGGTCCTGCTCGTCTCATTGCCTTTTCATTCCTTTCTTACCGGAAGTGCAGGAATTAGATCTGTGCTGGGAGAATCAAGATTGCAGCCCAGTTAGGGGAAGAGGGAGAGAGCGTGGAGCCCCAGGCAGCCAGACTGGAAAAGAACAAGCTCTACCTGAACCCTTCTGCTCAGCCCCCGCCTGTCAGCCTGGACTCTTCATCTTATTTCCAGGTGTCAGAAGAAGGTCTCTGGGATTCCTGGGTTGGTTGACTAGTCAGGAAAGAGAGCCGAGCTACAAGCAGCTGAAGGGAGCTTTGCAGCTCCTCCTGGTTCCCCAAGGCATTTTGTGCTGTGGTTCTCCAGCCCAGCTATACATATGAGAATCAGGTTAAAAAATACGCATGCCTCAGACAATAGAATCAGAAGACTTGGGGGTGAGCAAGATGTTTTTATAACTCCCCAGGTGATTCTCATATGCAGCCAGCGTTGGAACCACTGCTTCCAGAGGTGAATCTGTAAGCACCATCCGTGAGCACTTTGACCAGATGGTGTTGGGGGCACCTGCTGGTGAGGCAGCTCTGTGAGTTAAGACACTGCCTGTAGTAGGCTGAACAGTGGCCCCCAAGGATATCATGTCCGAACCCATGGAACTTACTACCTTATGAAATACTACCTTATTTGGAAAAAGGGTCTTTGAAGATGTGATTACATTAAGAATCTTAATAAGGGGATGTTATCCTGGATTATCCAGGTAGGTCTTAAATGCTATCACATGAACTATTATAAAAGAAGGCAGAGGGTGCTATTCACACCCATGGATGAGGCGATGTGAAAATGGAGCAGAGAGAGATGTGAAGAGGCTGGCCTTGCAGATTGGAGTGCTCGTTAGGGATCCCAAGACAAGGGATGCTAGAAATCACTGGAAGCTGGAGGAGGCAAAGAATGGACTTTCCCTTTGAGCCTCCAGAGGGAGTGTGGCCCTCTTGACACCTTGCTTTTGGTCCAGTGAAACAAACTCTGGCTTCTGGTTCTGGAACTGTGAGATGAATGTGTGTTGGTTTTAAGCCATGTGGTTTATGGTAATTTGTTACAGCAGCCACAGGAGACTCATACACTGCACTTCATGGGAGGCCACGTGAAATGTTAGGTCAGGGTTACCCTTTATAGGCTAATTACCTGCATTCCCTAGCCCAGCATATAACCTACTGAATTCAATTCTTCAGCCAACCGGTCAACTACTATTAACCAGGGGACCAGCCCGATGCTGGATACGATGGCAGCTACCAAGCAGGATGGGCAGTGATGTGGCACGTGGTCAGGACTGGGGTTGGCAACCTTTTTGGTTTTCTCCTTGCTAGTCACATGATGGTCAAGAAGAACTCGAGCTGGTAGGGCTTATAGAAGCAGGGAGAAGTGGATAAGGGAAAGGGGATGGATTCCCTGGAGAGAACAGGTGAAAGTTTGGAGCTAGAAACATGTCCAAAATTTTTGGGAAACAAGAGCACGAACAAGCTTGTCTGGAGCTGAGATTTTATGAAGGGAGATTGTTCTTAAACTTCAGTGTGTTGAATGCCAGAGGAGTGGTGCCAAGAAATCTGTATGTAATACAAGCTCCCTGGGTTCTTCTCATTCAGATGATTCACTGATCACATTTTGAGAAACACTGAGTTTGGGGACCATTGAGATAGAAAGTTGAAAGAGTGGATTGCAGTCACACTGACTTTACTCTCTCAAATTAGCAAAATTTAAAATATTATTTGTTTGCTACTCAGCATTTCTTCTTTCTTTCTTTCTTTCTTTCTTTCTTTTTTTTTTTTTTGAGACAGAGTCTTGCTCTGTCACCCAGGCTGGAGTGCAATGGTGTGATCTCAGCTCACTGCAACCTCTGCCTCCTGGGTTCAAGCAATTCTCCTGCCTCAGCCTCCTGAGTAGCTGGGGTTACGGGCATGAGCCACCACGCCTGGCTAATTTTTGTATTTTTAGTAGAGATGGGGTTTCGCCATATTGGCAAGGCTGGTCTCGAACTCCTGACCTTGTGATCTGCCACCTCGGCCTCCCAAAGTGCTGGGATTACAGGCGTGAGCCACCACGCCCGTCCTCAGCATTTCTTTTATACCTACACCATACCTTAAATTTTTACTTTTCTTCAAATGTCCAACAATGATAGACTGGATTAAGAAAATGTGGCACATATACGCCATGGAATACTATGCAGCCATAAAAAATGATGAGTTCATGTCCTTTGTAGGGACATGGATGAAACTGGAAATCATCATTCTCAGTAAACTATCGCAAGGACAAAAAACCAAAAGCCGCATGTTCTCACTCATAGGTGGGAATTGAACAATGAGAACACTTGGACACAGGAAGGGGAACATCACACTCTGGGGACTGTTGTGGGGTGGGGGGAGGGGGGAGGGATAGCATTAGGAGATATACGTAATGCTAAATGACGAGTTAGTGGGTGCAGCACACCAACATGGCACATGTATACATATGTAACAAACCTGCACATTGTGCACATGTACCCTAAAACTTAAAGTATAATAATAATAAAATAAAAAAATATATATCCTGAGTGACTTTCTGGCCATGACAGGAAGTAGGGTTCGAACATGCCTCATTATATTTCTCCAGTTTTAACATCAACACAGACCTTTAAATCTGAAAAGAAGCATTTACATTCTATTCTCTCTGAACCTGCAGGCTTCATCTGCATGATTAAACTTTAGTCTCCACAACCTCTTATCTTAACCCAAACATTCCTTTCTATTGATCCCAGGTCTTTTAAACTCAACCAATTGTCAACCAGAAATTTTTTCAATCTACCTATAAGCTGGAAGCTCCCCTGCCACCCCCACTTCGAGTTGTCCCACCTTTCTGGGCCAAACCCATGTATTTCTTACATGTATTTGACTGAAGTCCCTTGTCTCCCTAAAATGTATAAAACCAAGCTGCACCCCAGGCACCTTGGGCACTTGTTTTCAGGATCTCCTGAGGACCATGTCACAGGCCATGGTCACTCCTATTTGGCTCAGAATAAATCTCATCAAATATTTTCCAGAGTTTGACTCTTTGTTGACACTATATAGTCTAGTAGTTCAGATTCTGGTTTCTACCGAGGTACCTTTGGCTGCTTATTTTTCACATTTTTATTCTTAAAAAAAAACAAAAACCCTTACATACATAGGAAGCAGAGGTCACTTTTTATTTTTGTCGAATTAATTTTTTTTTATATTTTATTATTATACTTTAGGTTTTAGGGTACATGTGCACA